>NC_055961.1:20032493-20267493 GCF_018492685.1 Alosa sapidissima
TCACCCTTTTTTCTCTTTTTCTTTCTATTTTTCTCTCTATCGCTCTCCCTTTCTCTCCCTCTCTGTCTCTCTCTCTCTCCCTCTCTCTCCCCCTTCTCTCTTTGTCTCACCTTCACTCTCTCTCTCTCTCTGTCCTGTCTGTGTGTATCAGGGTCAATCTTGACCCCTCTAAGCGCCAGGGCTCAAACAAGTCAGTGTCGGGTTGCACTCTCCCCCAGGGATCAAAAACAGTTAGTAAGTCCCCCTGTCTCTCGCTTCTCTGCCTGCCTGTCTGTCTGCTGGCCTTCCTGTCTTTCTCTCTCTCTCCACTGATTGCATGTCTATCTGCCTGCCTGCTGCCTGTTTGTTTGCCTGTCTGTCTTTCTCTCTCTGGTAGCCGTATGCCCACCTGCCTGTGTGTCTATCTGTCTGTCTCTCTGCTAGTTGCATGTCTGTCTACTCACTCAGTCTGCCTGTCTGTCTGCCTCTCAGTCTTCTTGATGTTGAGTAATAGACAGCTGTTGTGACTGTACCTCATGGATGTGGAATGTATTTGATATGAACAAAAGACATTTAAAGACTCATGCTTTGATGGATTAATTTGTTGGTTTGTTTGTTTGTTGGTTGGTTAGTTTGTCTCAGTGTTTTGACTGCAGTGAGATATCTTGCATCTACAGTGATTACAGTGTCCCATTGAGCTGAGCAGGGAAAAAAATGAATCGGGCTCAATGCACCAGTTGCCACTCTTACAGTGGCAAGACTGTTCCCGGGCTCTGAAAGAGTCATTTGTGCTTTGGACAGACAAACCAGTCTATACAAGAGTTCCAGAATCTTATCCCAAAAAGATCTGTCCAATCCCAGGGAAGCTCAGAGGACCATCTATTCACATCAGACCAGGCCTGTGATATCCTGGAGCTCCAGACATACAACAATAGCAATTCTTCATTAATAACAGTCTATGGATGGAGAATCATTCTTGAGAATTCATCAAAGGCTGACATATGGTCATAATTACCCCATAACCTCCTTTGAAATGTGCAAACAGCACCAGCAGGCTGGGTTTCTTACGCATTTCTTATTACCAAGGCTATTTGCAGACACAGATCCACACAAGGAATTAAAGGTTTGGCACTCTTGAATTAATTGTGTATCACGTATGGGAGGGTCTATGAGGATAATGTTCTGCTCAGCTCATTGGCTTAAACAGTTGACGCTTACCTCATCTGCCTTTTTTTAGTCCATAAACCAATACCAAATGGTAGCAGTGTCATAAGGAGTGTTTGCTGTCAACATCTTTATCTGTTAATTGTGTGGTTAGTGTGTGAGAGTGTATTTTGTTTGAGGATGAACTTTGTGTGCATGGTAGTTAAAGCATGCAACCACTGATGTGTGCTTTTGGGGTTCATTGGGACATTTTTATGTGGATTTTTCCGCAATGTAATTGTCTTCTTCTTGATCTTCTTCTTCTTCCTTTCTCTCTTTCTCTCCCAGGGTCACAAATGAACCTGAGGGAGTCAGCAGACCTTCGGTCACAAGGTCAGTGTTTGTTCTCATCCATTAAGATGATGGAATGCGAAATACACAAATACACGAAATACACAAACCCTCTCAGAACGACACGATTGAATTCATCCTGATGAACAAGGCTCTCCTTCAGTGTGTTCTCTCTGTGTAATGCAACAGGGAGCTTTGGTTTTAGTCAGCAGCATACCTATTAATATCTAAGATCTAATACTTTTTTAACATCCTTAGGACTTTTAACAGTAGTATTGTTTAGTTTAATGTAGTTAATTTAAAAGAGACTTCCGTTGAACCAGTTACCTATCCAATTTGCCTCTGCAGTCCTTGGGCAGTGGACTATAACGCGATTTCTACGTAAAGATGGTGGTTTATGTCATGTTTATTGTTTTCTGCAGTGAAGTGTTAATCTCTCTCTTCTTCCCCCTCTCCCTCCTCTCTCTCACTCTTTATCTATCTCCTTCTCTCTTCCTCCCCCTCTCTCTCCTCTCTCCCCTTCTCCAGTGGCCATCTACCTGGGCATTCGAAAGCGGCCGAGCCCCGGTGCGTCGGAGGCGGGGGCGGGCGTTGGTGGGGGGGGGATGTGAGGGGCCGTGCGGCGGCGTCGGTGGCGGCGGCAGCGGTGCCCCCCCCTCGCGCCCCGGCCGAGGTGGTGCTGGCGGTGCGGGAGGCGGCGCGGGGCTGCGGTTGCCAGGTGCGCCACGCCGGGCCCTTCCTGCTGTGCTGCAGCCGGCAGAGTGAGGGCGGCGGCGCCACCGTGGCCTTCCAGGCGGAGGTGTGCCAGCTGTCGGCGGGAGCGTCCGAGGCCAACGGCGTGCGCTACACCCGCCTGTGGGGTGCGCCGCTGGCCTTCCGCCACCTGGCCACGCAGATCTCCAAGGAGGTGGAGCTCTGAGAGAGAGATGGAGAGATGATGGAGGAAGTGGGGTGGGGAGAGGTGCATTCTGGGAGAGGCCAGACTGACTCTTGGCACAGGCCTCACCGTTCACGTCGCCCCACCCCTCACCCTCCTGGCCCCCCAATCCCTCGTCTGTTTCGCTGTAGAGAACTTTCTCCCCCCCCCCCCCCCCCCACCCCCCCACCTACTCTAAATTTACTCCCTCTCCCTCAATCCACCCCCCACCCCTACCAAACCACCTCAAGGGTATGTAGACTTTTTAAGACGTCCTCCTTACTTCTCCTAAGTCTTCTTACAACCCCCCTGTTGTCCAAACACACACACACACACACACACACATTCTAGAGAGTACCTATAGTGTACATGCCGCACACATAGAGAGCTTACACTAGTCGACACGATTATCCGTTTAACATGCTGCAAACACCCATAACCACACACACACACACACTCTCTCTCTCTCACCCTTTAGCCTGTGTTTCTGCACTCTACTACTCGAGTTAAACACACACACACACACACACACATTGACACACACTAAAGAAGCATCCCTCTGAGCAACCTCATCCACTGGACCCTGATCCAGTCTGATCTTTTTTTTTATTATTATTAATTTATTCATAATTATTACGACCTCTGTTAGTGATAACATGTTTTTTTACCACCTCTATTTATAATTCCTTCCACTGTTTTCATCCTGGTCATCTTTACTTCATATTTATGTGGATTTATGTTGTGTTTATTTTTCTGTTGTTATGTTTGTCACTGATGATATTTCATCCCTCACAGAGACCTGTTGTCACATGTGGAAGATGATATGCACAAATATATAAAAGCCAGTAAAACTTCAGCCTCTGCTCAGCTGTTCCGTCATGGAGTCTGTCCCTCCACTGTCCACTCATAACTTCTCAGAATCAAGCTGTGTCCACTGGGTGATAGGATGCTACATGGCTTACTTAACAACCCCAAGTACCATGTGCCTGCTGAGACTGGCTAGGGGTTTGGCTGCTGTCTGGGCCAGATCCAACCCGAATGAGCTCCCATCGGAGGGCTCTTACGGTGTTCATGTGTGGCTTAAGGCATAGAAAAAAATAGTGCACTGTTTTCATTTCGGAGTTTTTCAGCGAGCAAAACATAGGCCAACTATAGTTTCCAACTATGTGTATGTGTGAATGATTTCATCATGCCTAGACACAAGGATATATATTTTTTATACATTCCGTTTGGGGGGGGGGGCACTACGCTAGTTTCTAATCCAGAGAATTGAATATGAAACTCAGAGAAGCTGGTTGTTCCACATACAGTGTTGGTAAAGGCCTAGGGGCCCGGAGAGGTCTCAGAAGCTCCGAACTCCGAACTCTAGAATTTGTGCAATCCTTGATTGATCTGTTTGTAGGAACAGTAGCTGAGCATTGTCTTTCCTCATCTGTCAATAGGAGAGAAATGCGCACCATCTTCATTCATGAAATGATCCTTTCAAGCTATTAGTTGGCAAAATTGTATTGACTGAGAGATCCGTATGAAAGCTGTCAACACATGTTGAACTCAGACATGGTTGAGTTTAGTGTTAAGGAAGTGTGTCAATGGTTGTTTGGAAAGTCCGGTTTGGTTGAAAGTTTCCTGAATATTTTTAAAGGTGGTGACTGTGTTTGCGTAATCAGCTGTTACGCTGTTTTCTTCAGGTTTTTTACTGCTCCAAGCCATCAGGGTCATGTCATGTGTTGCAGACCTTATGAAGTTGTAGACAAAAGCTAGTGTGTCACTGCAGGGAGAAATAGAGTGGTGTCAGTGCAAAAGTTGTGCATGACAGATTACAAAGACAGATGTAAAGACAGAAGGTATCTGAAGATATATAGTAGCAGGAGACGCCTGTGTGCTGTTAGTGCTTTGGTGGTGGCTTGTAAATATATTATTGGTGGGAATTTGTCTTGTTTTTTTAAAGGTTTTTTTTAGAGTTCACCTCGGTAGGATGTCCGCCTAGAGCAGGGGTGGTTATAGTGTCAGCTACACAGGGCTGGTCTCTCTACTTTAGGTGGGGGGGGTTCCAAACCAAGAATCTGCACACCTAATTCAAATCATTCATTCAGATAGTGTTTACCAGGAGTCTCTCTCACCTGGTAGAGTATTCAGCATCAGAAAATCCCAACGTCACCCCATCCTCTTGCTGAGAACGGTGCCAGAAAGTAAATTGTGAGGACTCACATGGCCTTTTGCCCTTGATTGCCTCCTTCCATTTGTAAAGAGTCCACGTAACAACTTGGAAGCTTGTGTGTGATATACATACACTGGTCTCATACTACTTCAGCAATGGACATTTCCAGCAGTGGAAATTTATGATAATTCTTTTGAGTGAACAACTTATTTGGAGACAAAGGTTGACTGTAGGCTTTTTCTAGATTCCAGAACATGTGCAGAATGCCTGAATGGCTACATTTCCTCAACCACAACCCCCTTCCAACATTCCGTAGTGCTTTCCGTGGTAACCAATCTATACAGACAATCCCTGTATAGACCCCTTCGCAACGGTGGTGAAAACATAAACATCCGGGTGGGCGTGACGTCACTGGAGGCAGAAACAATCGTTTGGATAGTGAGGTGGCTATTCGAATAGTAGGCTACTATAGTGAGGCGGCTAAAATCAGACAGTAATCTAAAATCTTTGCTAAAATGGGTAACGATATAACACAATATGTACATACACTCAGTGTACGTGATCGGGAGGATTATTTGAAAAAACGTAGGCTACATTATCAGAAGCGCCTACAGTAAGGAGAAGCTGAGGGTGTATAAATCATTGAATGCACATATATATATCTCCTAAATGGTCATGTCCAAAACTTACAATAGGCCTAAAATTACGTATCGGATGAGTTTTGTGTTGCCCGAACTGACATTTTACCAAGCCAGCGCCAATGTTCCAAGGCAAAGATGTATCGCAAACGTGCTAATTACCAACCGTTTTGTTCGAAAATTCTAAAACAGCGATGTTTTTTAAAACTTCAAAATAATATTTGATAAATGCCCCTCACATTTTTCAGTAGCCATAGGTGTGTAGATTTGAACAAAATCTAGTTTGTGTCTTACCGGGGCTTTTACTGCCTGAAATATCCAATTTTGTTTACCACGAGTTTAGTGCTGGGCCTTACAACACAGTTTAGCTCTTCGAGTCACGGTAAAATGTTATTTTTAGTACATAGCTAATTTAGATACACTTATGGTGTGGGTGCTTGCGTTTCTTTAGGAATCCGCTGTTTTGGTTTGTATAGAAATGAATATTAAGTGACACACAAGTAAAGAGGTTGGAAATACGGGACGATTGGTAATATGTGACGTTCCGATACCAGGCTTAGGTTATCGTGAGTCAAATGAACAACTACGTTCTCACTGGAAACTGTAGCCTACTTATTTCAAATTTAACCGATGACCTTTTTGGTTCTGGCACCCGACAGCACAGCAATATAACCTTTAGCCTCCCAGAGATGACTGTTAGTTTAGCTTCCCAGCTGAGGTGATGGTTTGTTTTGCCTCCAGTGAACGTAGTGACGTAGGCTCAGAAGGTACCTATAGGGTGTGTTCGAAACGGGAGACAGCTGCCTACTGCCTCCCTCCCTACATAGAGAGCTGTCTCACTAGACATGACTTTGGATTAAATGCATCTTTTAAAAATGAGCGTAGCACTCTAGAATCTTTGGTTAACACTAAGGTATGACGTTAGCAAAGGCCTGACGTTAAACTAAATTAGCTTACGTAAGCTAGCAGGCTAACGGTATAAATTAGTTTTACGGCCGGCAGATATATCAGACCAGACGCTATTAATGGTTACAACAATTGCATAATCAGATAGTAAATTGTTTATTTCTAATCTGTAATCTACAAATCTAAGCAAAATAAGGTCACACAAATTACATTTTAAACAGATTCAGCAGCCATTACCGATGTCATCCGCCATGTTTGTTTACCTTTCACAGCTGTTTCAGACGTTGCCGCAAGGTATTATGGGTAGGAGGGAGCATGAAGTGTGCATCGATGCTGCCTTCAAAAATGACCGTTATTTGGGAATTCTAAGATATCTTAAAAGGCAGCAGAATTTGTTTTTTTCGGTTTTGAACCGCACTTGCTTCCTTGCTCCCCAGTTAGATATCTTAAAAGGCAGCAACTTTACCTGTTTCGAACACACCCATAGTCTTCAGCTTATGCAGATCCATTTACAACAAAACCAATCTCCTGTCTCTCATACACCTAATTCACTTCTTTTATGCCAGGTTGTGGGCTACAAACACACAGTTCATGCTGGGTCATCCTAGATGTGTGTTCTACAGTGTGATGTACTTCTCTCAGCTCTCAGAACTGTCAGTAAAGCTAATGTTTTTCACAAAGAAGGTTGGACATGGCAGTTTGTTTTTTCCCCATAGAAGCAACATCTGTTATTTGGTAGTGGGCTTTGAGCAAGATAACTCTGGAACAGACACCTCTGATTTGGCCCTGATCTGGTTCAATATCTTTTGACAGTCCTCCGAGCTTTGAGTTGTGGGCTGTCAGAAAGAGAAAGAGAGAGAGAGAGAGAGAGAGAGAGAGAGAAAGACATGAGTGCAGGTCCATGGCTCAGGAGGAGCACACACCGAGACAGACTGGTCGTCCATCTTTGGAGTAGGCAGATTATAGACAAAACCTTCCACAACTTCCAAAAAAAAAAAAAATGTGTTGAATAATTCTTTACATGGGACAGGGATTTGCAAGTGTTAAATATTACAGGCTATTGCATAGTGTCTTGGTTGGCACTAAACTGTTTTGTGCACCTTACAGATAGAATGCTATCTCTTGTGTTTATTGTTTTGCAATCACGGTTATGAGCAATCACACACTGCTAGGGGAAGAATTTTGCCCAAGTTCGTCCATTTGTCCATTGAAGATGCACTCATGGTAGATAACATGTTCAGTATCTCTTACTGACTACCACAACTGCAGGTACATTTCGGAGTGATCGGTAATGCCATAAAAATTTTGGTGGCTCTCAGCCAAAACACAGTGAGAAAGAGCATCCTTTTCATTAACCTCATCGGATTTCATGAAAGCCACTTTTTAAAAAAAGAGTTTACTTAAAAAAAAAAGGCTACTTTGTGGCCTTCAAGTTCCTAAGAATACTGTTTAAGTGTCTGTGCCACAGGCAAGGACAATTTTAGACAACCTTTGCATGCTGTCCATCAATGACATTACTGTACTGTTTGAAGTGTTGACATTTGTAAAATGAACAATGGAGTACAAATTAAACAGTCAAATTGTTCATGTTAGCTCTTTAATGTAGCCAAATTATTTTTTCCCTTGATGGGTTACACTGTTGATAAAAGTGAAGAGCACTTTGGATATTCAGAGTTGCATGGATGAAGTTGGGATCACAAATTTGGGGCAAGAAAGACATTTTCCAGTAGGTTATAATTCTTATTGATTTTGAGAGTGAAGAGAAAATTTTTTGCCAGTGGAACGTGGTTTGCACGCATACAACATGTCACGTATAAGCAGAATTGAAGGCAAATCAAAAGCCAGCTAGTCCTTAAATATATCACAGGACTTGTTAGTTACAAAGCCAATATTCCATTTTATAGACTCCGATCCTTCACTCTTGAAATTCTATAACATGCGCTAGCAGTAGCAGATAGCTGTTGCTTTGGCAAATCGTAATCGTCAATTCATGAACATAAAATGCTGCCCAGGTTTATTGCACAAGATTTCTATCAGTCTTTATGTAGTATAATCACTGTTATTAAAATGACAATTCATGATCTACACTTGTAGTACATGTTTCATTTATTAAATTACGCATTGTGTTCGTATTGTGTTTCTTTTAAAGTTTGTTTTGGTTTGTTTATAATAAAGTGCTTTTAAAGGAACATACCAATTTTTTGCGACATTATCTTATTTACCGTCTAACCCAGAGTTAGATGAAAGAATACATACCTCTCTCGCTGCGTACATTAACCGGGCTGACACAGATACCTTATCTTAGGATAATTCTCTGGAAGTGAGTTACACCAGTTACCCTATAGCTGAACGGGAGCTATAGGCTAACTAGTCTAACCCATTTACAGGCAAGTATGTTAAGTTAGGCTAACAGTGTCAGATTGGATTATTGCATGCAGATAGAAGGATATGTATCCTCTTATCTCACTCTGAAGTTAATGACAATTAAGATAATTTCCCAAAAAGTTGGCATGTTCCTTTAAAATTATCAGCCATTTATTTTTGTCTAGTTGGTTGTCAAAAATGAGTTTGTTGAAGAAAAGTCTTGTCATCACATTATAGTTAACATCTAACTAACAACATTTATAAAATGCAATACATTTTGTAATGTAAACATTTTGATCGTCTGAATGGGCTGCAAGTGACAATCTATTTGATTGTATCACCAAGGCAAATCTTAATTATATCCTGTGTTCCTTTGTATCACAGTAATTCCTGATAGATGTCTCTTGTTGTATAAACCTGGGACATTTTTATGTGTATCACTAAGTATGGTCACTATTCTGAACTTGTAGCATTTGTCTGGATTCATCCAGTATTCTTTAATGTTGTATTATTTATTATTTTCTCTTATGTAATTTCCTTGCCAAAAAATAATGCAGCACTAACAGTGCAACATCATCATTGTAGGACAGTATGCATTGTTGCCAGTGATCCATCCAAATGAACACTTAATTAAATCAGATGGATGTCAGCCTGTGCTAGGAGCAGTTAGTTGCCATTGAAACTAAACATGGTGGGGAGGAGAAAGCATGAAACAAGTCTAGGTAAATCTAACCAAACATCACATAAATCAGAATGGATTGTCTCACATTTCCACCTGTTTGCCATATATCTTCAGCTAATTATCAGCACAACTCATCTCAGTTGCAGCTCCTTCCATCGCAGCATGGGCTTCATCAGCTGAGGTCAGATGGTGGTGCCTTTAAATTTGGGAAAATATGTTCTTCACTTATAGACTTAGTAGGAGGGATAATTGTTGGGAAACACTGTGTTGTTGGCCAGCAAAGAAAAACGTACTTATTAATATGTCCTGTTCAATTACTTAGGTATTATCCTCTAGTTATTCACAGTCAGAAGAATGACATTGAAAGACAGAGCACCTGTTTTTGTTTTTGGCAACACTGCATGTGTTGTTGTTGGTCCATGTAATGGCAGGACCTGGCACCCCTCTGGCCCAGAATAAATGAATACTGTATGAGAAGCTCTGATCCGGATTTGGCCCAGTTCTGGTGAAGACTGCTGGATCCAGAACCATTTGTGGTCCGGAGCAGATGTTGCCTGTGTTGTTTCAGCCCATCAGTTCGGTCCGTTGACCTCTGGTTCTCATTGCAGTTGGTGTCTGGGTAGACCATAGACTGTATATACAGTCTATGGGGTAGACTGAGTCTTCCCCAGTGGTTGCTAGGGTTAGATTGTTGTGGTGATTAAACAAATAATAATAATAATAAAAAAAAACTTGAGAGCGAAAAAGTATTATTGGGTGGGGCAATCCTGCCATTTTTGTGTGATAGGTTTGCTTATTTGTGTCGGGGTTGTGTGGGTGTTAGTATGTAGCTCAAAATAAATGTTTTATTTCCAGGGTAGTCAATAAACAATTTAAACCAAGTCCATTACAGGATTCTGACACCAAATAAGACAAGTTTCTAGATATGTGACAATCTTGTGCTGTCACGGTATAAGTTCAGTGAATGCAACATTTCTGCCTTAATATTTTGGAGCTGTGTCATCATTCAAAATTACTATTTACAGTACAAGGAAAACCTGATCTGTTAGCTCATCCTAATGACAGAAGAATAGATGATACAGTGTGTGTGTGTGTGTGTGTGTGTTACTGAATAAAGTGTGTGTGAGTGTTCATTGTCACACATGTGGACTTTGTGCATTCCTCTGTTTTGATGAGTTATCTGTGAGCCCTCTTTGTTTTTGGATTGTAAACCCAAACCACCGCATCTCTGAGATTGATCTCAATCTCAGTCTCAGTTTGTTTCTCCTGTTGTTTTTCATTGTTCATACATCTTTTACCTCATTATCTTCATGTTACTCGCTGGAATCTCACGGAAGCATCCATCTGCTCTGCCAAGCACACACCATTGGATCACGGGGGACCTTGGTCTGTTCTTCTGTGTTTGGCCTTCTGCTAACAGGAGGGACATCCTCTGTGCAACCCCCCCCCCCTCTACACAGCCCATATTTCACCCACTTAGGACCTTCAAGGGCCCTATCTTTAAATATTGTTCATTATTAGATCCCACTTGCATTAACTTGAATCTGCTGCACTCCTCGACGTCATGGGCTGCACTGCCCGGATGCTACCACAGGAGGGCGACATTGTCTTAAATGTGAACACTTCAAGTTGTGGATATTTGCACAGGTACTTAATTTATTTTCTAGAATAACGTCTTTAATGAACATGATTTATATCAGTCGAATTAAGGCTGTATATAAAAACCATATGATTATAGTCTGTAATTTAGAACTCCAGGTTTACTCTTAGCTAGTACAAAGAAAGTACATCTAGTTCTTAACCAGTTTCTGTCTGTGAATAAGGGGAGACGGTTCTTGATTTGCAATCTTGCATGACTTCAGAAGGCGGTTCAGGCAGGGTTGAAGGAGTGTAAATTTTAGTAGTCAGACAGGGCATGTACGGTCAAACCAAGTGAACAAACAAACAAATGTTCTTAAGCTGTCTCCCAGAGCTTCCCAATGTTATATGTTTTTGCTCTCTCTTTCTCTCCTTCTCTCTTCCTCTCTGTTTCTCTTTATCCCTCTCTTGCTGTCTCTCTCATTCTTCCCTTTTTCTCTCTCTCTATCCTGTGTTGTGTGGGAGAGGCATACCTTTCTTGAAGTAAGCTAACCCTGTGTATGCTCGTGTGTGTGTTTGTGTGAGGCTGAGAGAGAGGTAGAGAGAGAATGAGAATGACTTTTTTTGATTTAGTGATTGCCTTTCATGAGATCTGTTCAGTATACACCCTGCAAAACCAATATGTATATGGGAGACCAATCATTGGAGCAAACTGTCTATTTCCTTGAGGCTTAGTATTATAAGTGATGTGCACTGTTTGCAATGCTCTTTTTGAAAAAAAAAAAAAAATCCAATATGCAATACAGTATATCAAGCTTGAGAGACAGGGAGGGCAGTAGTTCAGTGATCACTAACAGACTTGCTCCATCCTAAATGTGGTGTGTAGACACATAACAACCCCCAGGGACCTTCTGTACCCCTGGCCCCAAACTGTGGAAGGATTATCAAGAGAAATAAAATTCACAAATGTTGGAATATTTGGCATCTTCTTGGTCTTTTTTTTATAGAGTATAAGTTAAAGGAAACTATGCTGTCATTTGACATCCCGAGCCTTAACTGGTGGTTTTACCTTATGAATGTCTGAAAATGATGTGTCATCGTTTTTATAAAGTGGGATCAAATATGGAATATGTATTGTTGTAATATAGGGGAAATATTTCTCACATTCTGAGTTTTAAATCACTTTCGAGTCTACTTGTCCCTTGTGTGCTGGTGGCTCTGCTGACAATTACAGTAAGAAATGGAGAGAGCATTATGAGTGTGTGATTTTTCTTCATGGGGTTCATTTATTGTATGACAGTTTGATTGAATACTTTACAACCAAATTTAATCAAAATTTAAGGTGAAATCACCACATCAGGCAAGCCTGTATCTGTGGCATCTGATCCCAGGATGTTACCAACTAAAAGAAAACAAATGTGGAGGAGGAGGAGGAGGAAAAAATGATGTTGAGAAAAGAAAGGAAAAGAAACACGAGTGAAAAAGGTTTTTTTCAGGTGGAGGAAGGAAGGAAAGGACGGAGCAGAGTCAAGAGTCTGTCGTTTTTCAGAGCCGCGGTTTCCTCTGCGGTCTGGCCTCTGGATTGCACGATTGATTGTAGAAAACAAGCAAAAAATGCACACATGGGTCCCTGTTTACTTCTGGGCAGGGATCATGCTATCGATGGCCTCTCCCTTCTCCAGTTTCTTCTCCATCTCCACCATGAGCTTGACGCCATCCACCACACACTGGACCTGCGCCACCTCGGAGGAGCCCAGACGGTCAGCGTTGGAGATGTCAAACACACCACCGACGGAGGCAGTGTCCACACCACCTAGAGGCCCAAGACAAAAGCGGGTGGTGGGGGTATGTGAGTGAAAGTCTTTCTCTACAGAGCATTTAAAAAACCAACAGAGGTCACAATGTCACACATAAGACAGTTTGGGTCCAGATAATAATAAATGTATTATTATTGTTATTACTATTATTAATATCATTATGTTTTGATGGTTTTTCCTCATAAAATTGCCTTTATGACTCAAACATTTCTGGGAGGTATTCAAGTAAGGACAGTGGTGTGGACAGACAGGCAGCCTGCACTAGGCAAAAGTGTGTCTTTCAAGTGTGTGAAAGTAGCCTGGTTGACACCAGCCTCAGTCTCAGTTGAGAGTGGGTCAGGAAAGGCTTCATTGACTTGTGACTTTCAGGGGCGTAACTATAGTGAAATGAATCTTAAATTGGTGTGTTAAACTCCTTAAGCAAACACCTGTCTTGTGTGTGTGTCTGCATGTGTGTGTGTGTGTGTCTGTGTGTGTCTACATGTGTGTGTGTGTGTGTGTGTGTGTTTCCTACCTGTGCCACGCTTCTGCAGACGCAGCCTCTTGAGGATCTCTTCAAACTTGGGGTGCTGGCTCAGCTTCTCCAGCTTGACGTGCACGCCACCGCGCAGGCCAGTTCCCAGGTTGGAGGGGCAAGTCAGCACGTAGCCGAGATGCTCGTTCCACATGAAGCTTGTGCCGTGCTTCTTGAAGATCGCCTCAATCTGCAACGGCAGAGGGAGGGAAAGTCATGCACCGCTACGCTGTATATAAAGCTTAATGCTTCATGAATCGGTGTCTACACATTTGAACAGAGCGTTTGTCAGATGCATACGGTTCTGTGAGTTCACATGAGTACTATGTAACTGAGTAAAATTGTGAGAATTGTTCTAAAACTTACTGTTTACCATGTTGTTAGTCGCTTTGGTTAAAAAAGCGTCAGCCAAATGTAATGTAATGTAATGTAATGTAATGTAATGTAATGAGTAACATGTGAGTGCTGTTCTATGCTATTCCATTGGAGTTCCTCTATGATTCCAATTCCAAACAGTGGTGGCATTGCACCATAAGAGCCTACTGGCAGACAGGAGGTCCCCACCCACCTTCTGCAGGCCGGTGCAGAAGCGCTTGAACACCTCCTTCATGTTGCCACCCTTCTGCATAGAGATGACACGCAGATGATCCTCCTCATTCACCCAGACCAGGAAGGTCTTGTTGTCGTTGTGCCTGAAGGGGGCGAAGAAGAGCAAGTGAGAAGATTAGCACAAGGTTGGAGGATCTCAGATCTCACCAGACTATGGAATGGAACTGGCCCTGATGTGATACGAGTTCTGACCCACAAATATTCCACAGTTGGTGACTATTTATGTTTGATGCTGTGTGTGAAACCTAAATCATCCCATCTGTTCAAAAATACTGTGTATATCTAAAAATGTGGATTACCAAAACAGTATACCAGACCTGAGCTTGATCTGTGCAAGACCCACTGATTGGTTATCTGGACTTGACTACACAATATATACCCAAGGTGATTAACACCCATTAAACAAGTTTTCGAACCCACCCACATTCTCCCTCAGTGTTTTTTCTGGTGCCTGCTTACCAGATGCCTCTAGCGTCGGGCCAGTCACGGGCCATACCAGCGCAGGTCAGCAGGGGGGACACGGGCTTGTCAAACAAGAAGTGATCAGCAATCAGCTGCTCCTGCTCGGCATCGGTCATGGACTTCAGGGGGTAGTATTTGCCTTTGAACTCTCCATCCAGGCTGTTCAGGGCTACAGGAGAAATGAGACTGTCATACAAGGATGCTCTTTCTCTCAGTGAGGTACGACTTCTGTGCAACCACACATACGGTCAGTCACAGTGGTGGCTGTTCAGTGTAGCCATTTCACTCACCCTCGACGGACAGCCTCTCAACGGCTCTGCGCTCGCCACGGCTGTTGTGGGGGGGCAGGGCGTATCCCTTGATGCTACGGCCGGTACGGACGCGGCTGGAGAAGACGTAGTTGGGGTCCAGGTCATCACCACCCTGTGTTTAACAACAACAACAACAAAACAAAAAAAACACGATTAACTTCACCACTGGAGAGGTTCCTGCAACTTGCATTAACCTGGAAATATTTCTATTTCAGTGATTATAGTGACCATAATTGTATAATATGGCATAAGATTTGAGCGCAAAAGGGGGAATTATAAAGATGTAATGTGCATAATTAAAGGTATACTATGCAGGTTTAGGTATTTTTGGCGACTGTAGAGCTCCCTCTAGAGTCGCGATATATTAATATTTTACTCTGCTGTTGTAAACTTCTTGTGACTTATACCCCCTGTACACAATAAAAATGCTTTTGTTGTGGAGGTCAGACTGATATCATGAACTGCTTATGTATGACACGCCAATGGCCACTAGCATGTTATCTAACGCATAATAGCATTTTGGTGTGTTTATCAACGGCCTAACTCTAACCCTAGAGGGCGCCATATACTTGGCGTTGACATACACGCGGAAGTGAGACGATAAGTGACATGTATGTTTACGCGGCGTTGACATACACGCAGATATTTCAAAATGCGTGCAGATAACACGCCAGTTGGCTATTTTTGAAGTGGCGTGTATATTTACGCAAAACCATGATACCAAGTTGCGGAGGTGAAGGATTAACAACAAAGAGCTATATCCACTGAAAAGGTAATGTTTCACAATTCTTGCGAGATTTGTCTGGCC
The DNA here is from genome assembly GCF_018492685.1 of Alosa sapidissima. Lineage (NCBI taxonomy): Eukaryota > Metazoa > Chordata > Actinopteri > Clupeiformes > Clupeidae > Alosa > Alosa sapidissima. The sequence goes on from NC_055961.1 coordinate 20,047,730, forward strand.
GCCGTTCTTGAAGTTGCGTGGCTGGTTTTCTCGGTAGTGGCTCTCTACTACGTCTATGCATAGCTCATTTAGCTATGCTAGGTGAACGATTCACCTATTACAAGTTTGTTTACCATCAAATTGGCTTCGTAAAGGTTATATTAAGGTAAACATTTTGCATAGTGTATCTTTAAACCTGCTGTACCCAAGAAGAGTCCTGGAACCTTTACTAGCTTAGCAAAGCAAATTAAAAATGATCCTCCAAAATGTCTCACCTTCAGGTTCTCGAAGTTCAGGTCGGTCTTGTGCTTGTCAGTGGGTTTGTATCCACTATGACGGTCAGAGATGATTGGGTCCAACAGCTCCTTGAACACCTCATAGGACTCCTCATCACCAGCAACGCAGCCAACGGTCATGATGAAGGGGTGACCTAACAACAAGAAATGGTAAATAAACAAACAAATAAATAAATAAATTATGCTTCTAGTGTATGTATCACTAATACTGTACTAAGTACTTTTACTACTACTACTACTACTACTACTACTACTACTATCAATAATAACAAGAGTAATAATAACAAATTATTATTAATAATAATAATAACAAAAAACAATAATATATATATATATATCATTTTTGTAGCACAAGGGGAAATTAAATTGCATACATTGGCAGGATTAAACTGTGAGTTAAGGTAAGGTGCGTATGAAGAGTGCTCTCTTGCACAGAGGAAAGTATGTGCTTGGGTCTGTGCTGCCACAGGGGACCTCTGTTGTGGTTGTTGTTTTTATTGTCGTAATTGGGCTCTTACCGGGGTTGTCCACACCAGTCTGGATGACATCGTCCAGGGTGAAACCAGTGGGGGTCTGCCTGTCCCTGAGCTTGGCATACATGTCCTTGGTCAGCACCTTGGCCATGTGGTTGTTGTGCTTCGAAAGCTCGGGGAATTCCTCCTCCGGCTTGAAGTTCAACTTAAAGTTGTTGTGTGTGTTACCGAAAGGCATGGTTGCGCTTTACTGCAGGGAAGAGGTGTGGGGAAAGAAAGAAGGGGGGGGGGTTCACGGTCAGAAGAGATGGTATATCACTGGTGAGCAGGCCTGAGCTAAAAATAACCCCCAAACATCTCAACTTGGCTCTTGGGGATCAGATTGTGATTCTCACTCAAATTACTCAGTAAAAATCTGCAACAATGGAGAGCTTTTGAGATATGGTTTAGTGTCACTCAGTCTCTCATGAAAGGCTACTTAAGACAGGTGAACAACTGACAATATAGTCATTCCATAGGCTAACAGCCTGCTCAGACCCCACAGTTCACATGCTGATAATACATGATAGCTTTGTCTTTGCATCACAGTTTTGACGCATGCTTTGGTAAGCGGTCACGTCATGTTGGACGCTGCCGTCAGACTGCCTCCAAAGACAAAATGGCACCCCAAGAAATTACATAGTGCATATATAAGCCTATATAGTATATAGCACAAAGTACATATTGAATTATGTAACCAAAAATTCTAAAGATCACTTTACAAACAGCCTTCATAACATTTAATTTCAATTTCCATGGTGTAGCTTAAGTTGGTGTAGCTAAATTTTGTTTTGAAATTTTGATAACATTTGCAAAATCACTGTGCATGCTGTTGGATTGTCACATGTCCATGCTCATATTCCATTCCAAAAAGTTTTCACCACTTTGACGGCTCATAAGCAGAACATAAGCTCTGTTTCTAGAACTCTGATTCTTACACCTGTTACCTGAAAAAAGTATCCAATCAAAATCTTTACTGTTATCTCATTCTGGGCTTATACTCCAAACAAACTGTTCTCTCAATGCCTTCTGCAGAAGTTACAATTTTTGCACACAAACAACTTTGTTCACCAACATTAGACTACGAGAGCTTATTCCTATCAGCTGTAGATCAATGGTAAATCTACACATACTCCACAGACACAGACACTGGAGATAAAGACCACCAACTGAATAACTCAACTGCTTGATAGCTGTAAAATGTCATTGTCTTAGTAATTTTTTAACATTTCCCTGAAATTCCTGATGGCTATTTCCCCTGTTTTCTCTAAATCCTGCAATTACTGGTGTTGCAAAAACACAGACAGAGGTGTATACACTTTTTTTTTACCTTTACACGAGACAACAAAACGGTAACAGTCCTTGGGATCAGATTCTGTTTCACCAAAGCCAAAATAGGGGTCACCCGGCTTGCTACTCCTCAGCTTTCAGCTTATATACGAGACACTCCTTCTGTCATTGGTGGATCCATTTTAGTGCCTGCTTGCGTGGGATTGGCCACTTGCAGTCTCTGATGCCCAGTTTAGTTTTACAAAAGGAGGGTGTTAGCAGCTGCTCCCAGCCCCTGCACCCCCCCACCACCACCACCCCCTGACCAGCATCACGTGTCCAGTCTCCATACATAGCACTGGAGCAGGGTGGGGGGCTTGAGTAACAGGCTCTAAAAAAGCTGAACGCTGCTTTCGCCAGGCATGCCATGGATAGCGCCAGGGCACACGTCAGGTCCCAGGCGTTGGAAAAAATCGTTCTCGGTCCACACACACACACACACACACACACACACACACACACACACACTATCTCCCCCTCTCACTCCCCCTCTCTTTCACCCTCTCTCTCTCTTTCTCTCACTTTCTCACTCATGACTATAACTCAATCAGGCCTATCAAAAACTCATTCAGTGACCAGAGTAGAGTTTTGAACAAGCTGTGCTACATGTTGCATACAGCCCTGGAAAAAAATAAGAGACCACTGCACATTTTTCTGATGTCATCATACTGTTGCTGAGTGACATTCGAATGAATTGACGGTCATATTAAAAATTAAGAGACCACTGCAAATTTGAATACATACCACTGCACATTTGCAACCATAGGATGACATGAGAAAAATGTGCAGTGGTCTCTTCATTCGTGCAGTACATCAACGGCACTCTTTAAGTGCTATTTACTGTGGCCTAGGGTGACAAAAAACTTTTGCTCGTTTTTGGGAATGAGTAGTATATACATGTTGAGTACATATTTCAGCTGTGCTGTTATATCTCATTATAAAACCACTGACAGGCCTCTGAATAACAGATTCACAGATGCACTTCACCCTAGAATGCATTAGAATGTTGTCTGCATTTTACATTGTCTTTGTAATATCTAATGAAGATTCAGGAACCAGATTCCTTGGCCAAATAAACCTGGTGATTTTGGTTCTGATTCTGAACATGCAGTATCATTTCACAGGTGCTTCTGGCAACTCTGTGATCAGGTCCTGATCTGGGCTGAACCAGGGCTTGACCCATTCAGACCCACACTCCTTAGTCAGCTGTCACGTGGGTAAACTAAGTGTTTCGGAAGCTGGACATGCCTCATCAATGTCCATATCCTCATCATCTTTGTTCCGATGGGAGTTGACGTGAGAGTCTGTGAACTACAGATCTCTGGTTTGTCATTGGACATATGTTTCGCATGACCTTGAATCGAATGACTCACATTACAAGTTTGAAGGGATGGAGGGGTACCCCATGATTCCATTTAAATAGCCCTCCTAACACGAGGCAAGACCTCCCTCTGCCTAAACATACTTACAACACAAACACAGCAAATGAAACAACAATATTGTTATTAACACAGCAAATTAAACAACAATATTGTTCTTAAATGTAGAGCTGACACTTATTTTTACATTCAGCGTAAATAAATATCATGAGTAGATGTCAGTAGCTAATTTGACATCTGTATTTAACAATTTTTCAATTTCAATTTAATATCACATCATAGAGCGCCAAAACATTGCACATGTCTCATGGCGCTTCACAGAGTGTTAAACAATTAGAGAAGGCCCATGAGTAACAACACATTACACAAAACATTACTGCATACTGCATCCCTTGTATAATTTATTTTTTCACTACATACTAGAACATATGTAGTACATTAATTGCTTATTCACTGCTCACGACTGTTTTGCAATGCATCTTGGGAGAAAGTGGTGAGAACCTGTAAATGCTTATATTCCACTGCAACCACATTTATCGACAAAGCTATGGAAAATGCAATGGAAAATAAATATTTCAGAGGTTTTGGCCTTTCAACTACTTTGGAGGTCAAAGAATGTTGCTTTTCACATATCATGAACACGCAGCGTGTTGGTGCTTCAAGACCCATGTTCTGCTGGGGGCCAACTTGCCCTCCTAAAAGCCTAAGGAAAGACCCCGTCAGCTGGCAGTAATGTCTACCAGCCACCCCTCCCCCAACCCTGACACCTGTCAGCTTCTACCAACTATCAGCCACCTCTTCCCCTTCTTTGGTGTACACACACACACACACACACACACACACACACACACAAACATATCCTTTCCTTCCATACGTCTTAAACCGAATCTCTCATAGCCATTCTGTTTATTGCATCCTTGATTTAATTTGACGACTTACAATAGCAAAAACTCATGATCAAACATTAAGCGGCTATTATGATGCATATTCAAGGATGTGAAATTGTCATGGACTTTTAGAAAGAAAGAGCGCTTGTATAAATAGGTCTCTGTTAAGTCGCAGGTAAGTCTGTGTTGGTGTGGAGTGGACAGTTGGGTACAGGCCTGCGGGTGTCCATAGTGTCACTGTCAGTATGTCCTTGCCCTGAACGAACACCCGCGTGTCCTCTTACACACTTACACAGCTGTCTGCTGCCAGTCCCACTTTAATGGGGGAGGGCAGAGACCAAATTAGTCTCCGTCTCGGGCTCTCTCTCTCTCTCACTCGCACACTCCGCGTCTCCACTGGTTGACCACTCTATGCCATGAGCTTTCCTAGCCAAGTAGCCCTTGGCCCTTGCAGATATCTCCCACATACATAACTCCCACTCAGTATTACAATCTGACTGCAGCTTTCTGACCATGCAATGCACTGACCCAACAAAAGGTTTTACACAAACCATATGTTATATCAAAAAAAAAAAAAAATTAAATGCTATAGATGTTTGTTACGTGTTAAGACAAGTGAAATAAATAAAACGAGAGTGAGAAGACAATGGGAGATGTAACATAAGAGATGTCTTCTCGCTTGTGTCTTCCAGCCTGTGTTATATAATCTTAGATCAGAGTGAGTTGGGGAAAGGGGTGGGTGGGGTTGAAACTGGCAGGTGGGGGTCAGGTGACAAACACCAGGGCGGGGGGAGAACAGGCGGACGAGGGTGGAGTGTGTGTGTGTGTGGGGGGGGGGGGGGGGACCAGGGTCGGGGACAGCCGGCGGCGGGTAAGGTGCTAGGCTGAGGAAGGACCTGAGCCAGATTGGGATCTGGATTGCGCTCCTTGGGCAGCTGCCACCCCACCCCGGAGGAGCTGAGAGAGGAGGAATCAGTAAATGGAGCTTATTCTCCCGGGACGCTTGCCCAGCACAGGCCAGCCCAGCCCAGCCCAGCCCATGTGAAGGACAGTTATGCAACCAGGACTCCCCCTCAATAACGTCAATGAGAAACCCCCTCTTTATCAATGGACAGGATTGAGTTTAGACATACTGAATACTCTCAGTGAGGGCTATCATAAGTTCTGGTGGCTTATATTGCTGCTTGTGGTCAGTACGGTTTTGCACTGTCAAGGTCTACAAAAGCCAACTGCTTTGGTACTATAATATAAAACTGTGATCTGCCCATAGTTCTATGAGGTGTTGGAAAACTGCCAGATTCTCCCGTAGACACTTTGGAGGATCTTGTCTCTAGGCTCCCTTCTTCCCAACACCTTGCGCGAGAATTTCTGTCACGTTGTCGTGGTGATGTGATGTGGATGCCCACAGGATAAATTATAGCTCCCCTGGGAGTCTTTCTGGGGCCAGAGGGGTTGGCAGCTCTTAAGTATGGTTTCAGATGTAGCAATTGTTTTGATTCTTTGTCGGCAGCCTAACAGGTGTACCTTAGATCCTCAGATGTATGTTGTAGATGCTTAAAGGTGAACTTTGGTATTTTTCATCGTGTCCTATTTTTACGATTTTATGGGGGTCTAAATTTTCACTACAGAAAAAAATGAACAAAATTGGTCCAATAATACTGTCTTAGAATTCTAAAACCATCAACATAAAAAATGCAATCCAATGGCAGTGTATGGGGCAAGTCTTGCTCCACATCTTGACTATGTGACAAAGTTAACTAATATTTAGCAGACGTTACCTCTGTTCCACCATGTCCACAGACACGGAATAGATTAGTATGGTATTAGTATAAAGTTGATTAGTATTAGTATGGTATTAGTGCAGCCAGAACTTAATCAATATTTATGTCTTTTCTTAGCCTGGCTAACATCAGACCTCATCTCATTGAGATGGGGCCTGGGAACTACACGTTCATTTTCTCGTATTTGAAATGTGGTTTACGAATGCCCAGAGCCGTTTATTGGGCACTACGAATGTCTATCAAATGCGTCTGTACGTATAACCGCTTTGGTGTGTCGTCATCGTGTTGCTATCCCCCGTCCGTTCTGTGATTGGTTCCTTCGTTGAGGTGAAAACGAAGTCCATGGAATCCAGGGTGCCTAGCAACGTAAATAAAATCGCACGCAAGGCAGCATGGGAAAACCCAGGCTAGTCTTTTCTAGCTGTGCACTGTTTATGTTTATGTGAATGATATAGATAGTTCCTTGTTACGTACATCTCAAAGTGATGGATGTTCATGCTGTACAATTAAATATAGCTCGAAAGCATGATTAGCATGTCTACAGTCTAAAATTATACTATAAGGGAGTAATCATTCCTTTGCTAGAGCTGTGAAAATGCGAACAGAACAGAATAGAAGATGGGAGACATGTTGGTAAGAAGATAGAGGAGAACGCTCCAGTGATGTGAAAGGCATGGTGTCATCTAGTTAAGACTCTAGTCCATACACTTGTGAACTATGGAGACAGGAAGTCAGCGCTGAACAAGTCTTAAGGACACATTTCAAGAAATCCATGTGAAAGCCTTTCACATCCCACAGAAGATCTAAGGTCATGTTTATACAGTGGGATTGATGTCCAGTTCTGATTTTTACTTGTTTACTTTTACTTTTACTTTTAAAAGTGACCCATGGCCATATCTGATACTTTTATGTATTCGCTGAACACTTGAAACATCATGCATGCATGTAACTTGTAGTTCATTAATAGGATATTTCAATGGCTGGGTGCTTACTTTCATTTACTCACTCAAACATCTTCAGAAGTTGAAAAAGAAAGTAGAAGGTTCTTATTTATATTTTCATTTCACTTTTACTGTTCTTCCAGTTGTGCACATCAAAGTAACATTATAGGCTTCTTCCCAACACCTTGTGCAAGAATTTCTATCACGTTGTCGTGGTGATGTGATGTGGATGCCCACAGGATAAATTATAGCTCCCCCGGGAGTCTTTCTGGGGCCAGAGGGGAGCAATTGTTTTGTTCAGATGTAGCAATTGTTTTGATTCTTTATCGACAGCCTAACAGGTGTACCCAAGATCCTCAGATGTGTGTTGTGGACGCTTAAAGGTAAACTTTGGTATTTTTCATCGTGTCCTATTTTTACAAATTTTTGGGGGTCTAAATTTTTTAAGACATTGGCATTTTCAAAGTCTTGCAGGTTGAAATGTGAAGGACTATCAAATATGACCATTTCAATGACATTGCACATATCTGAGTCATATTTATTTTCAAATATGAATGAAGCTTAAAACTAATCTGAGAATATCTACAGTAATTCTTGTTTACACATTCTTAATCCATGTCCAATCTGTGCCTCATCCGAACAAAATATCTGAATTGGGTCACTTCAATCTGTGTTGCCCAAATTTCCTCTATAAAGTTAGCGGGGAAACCAGCCAGCACCAAGTCATCTCTCTCTTGCAATACCACTTTGCATCTCGTGTGGCACTGTATTGAACACAATGCAAGTCAATTGAAGAGTCCCATCACAAACATAATGGTGTGTTCAATACAACTGGCATCCTACAGAATTCTACATATAGCCCCTTTAAAAAAAGTCTCATCACAAATATAATGATGTGTTTTAAAATGGATAGTTCCAGTCCTTGATTATGATTGTAAAATCCAGCACAAACACACACCTTGACCGCATTTCGTTCTATATTACTGTGCTACCACTTGATACAAACTTGATCAAACAGCTTGATACAAAAGAGAATAGCTGTGTCTCTGTGTTGCTTACACGTTGTGCCTAACAACACCCCTTAGCTGTTCTAAAATCAGTGTAACCTAGGACATGTTTGTGAGCGCTCGTCCCCCCAAAATACACTTGGCTCTTACAATCGCATGAAACCTTACCCTGGTCCCTGATGAATCTCCGTATAGGAGGGTGTTTAGCGTAGCCTATGTATGTGAGTGTGTGGGCTACTGAGAGAGAAATTCCTCTCACAGGATTCCCCTGTGCTTACAGCTCTGCGTGAATGTTTCAGAGGGCAAATGAACAATATTCAATGTGTCACAGAGTATCATACTACTATCAACCTAAACACGAAAGATTATTGTTATTTTGTCTTTGTGATTTCAAGTTATTTTGGACAGAAACGTGTCCGAGTTACTGTCCGAAATGTGTTTTCATTTGTGGGAGACATTTTGTGTGCCACGTGCATTTGGTGTGGTTTGCAGGGGCATTTATAGCTGTCGCCTCTCCCCTCCTTATGCTAGGGGCCGATTGGATTTCGCCGAGTCAGCTTTCAGTACCCTAGCACTAGATTTACAGCAGAGGTGGATAGTCCACCTACTGAGATGGACTTTAGAACATTCACACTCTCTGCACAGACTCTATGTCCAGAATTTGTAGGCCATAAAATCACGCTTCAAAACTAAACTAAACTAAACTCTCCACCTATACTGTACAGTTAGTGTATCCACAGAATCTTTAACCTGAAATAGCTGGGGTCGTGATGATTTATAATCTCTTTTCACCTGAGCAGATGCACTAACATGATTACACCATCAACATCGGCGTAAGCACATTCACCAATTAATTAAGACAGTCCATCTTCAAGGTCACAGTTTAAAAATGTTCAGAACTCATCCCTGGACCAGTCTGCATTTGTAATATGATCAATAATCAAACACTGAAACACTGTGCTGTGTACATCAGTGTTTACTTTTATTAACATGTCTAAGATTTTTATCAAATATAAGGTTACAAAGGCTGTGGTGGAAGTTGGCATCCCTGACGAAACGTCCAAGTCTCTCCTCCTCTTCCTCGTTTGAATAATCAGGGGCGTAGCCAGCTTGGTGGATGGGTTGGGTCTTTTCCCGCCCTATTTGTGGACCTTTTTAATGTGTGCGCTCAACCAGACAATCTAATGGAACCAAACTTGCATCTGTATACCAGAGAGCATTATAATCTCAGCAGACAAATCAAGTATTGTGTATTTCATTATGAACATCGCCTATATAGTTTTTTTGCACTTCGTATAAAAGACAAACAAACAGTTCATATGTTAATGAAGCCAAGTTATAAAGCCACCCACTTCTACCTGATCTACATAACTGTAAAAATCCATATTTATTCACGCTTTCAAGTATAAAATGCCAATTAACCCTATAGCATGTCAAATGTAGCCTCATGACTCACAATTCTACTAACTTGATTAATATGCAATAGGCCTTTTAAACATAAACTGTACATGAGCCTAATTAAGTGATTTTATTTTTATCATAGTCTTTACCCAAAGTGCTATAACAAATAAGGAGAAGAAGTAGACTATTATAGCTGTTCATCAACAAAAGAGTTGAGACAGAAATGTAGACGCTGTATGTACAGTAGACAGTCTTCAGAAGGCTCTCCCTCAACTTGATAGATAGTGGGGCAACATTAGATATCAGTAGACACTCCCTGCTGTAAGTCATGCTCTCTCCCTTTCACATTTGTTTTCAATAAGCAGCCTCTGGCAGCTAATCATCACAAAACCAGCCTCTTAATGTATATTTTCCTTCCATAATCTTCAGTTTGGAGATGAAATCTTTCACATTTATTTACTACAAATCACAAGAAACCACAGACGGTTTGTGGCTCCAATCCACTATTTTTACAGGTAATTTTAATGGGCCAATGTGTTGGCCCAGTAAATCACAGAGGTCGAGTGCCAGGGGAGACTTTGCTTATGGGTGCAGCCCAGGAGTATCGGCCATAAACTGACAGAATTTCAGTGCTGCTGCTGCGCCAGACCGACGGTTGGCAAACGTGACAAAGCCGAGCATCCATTTATGAGCTTCTGGTGCCAGCTGTCCCTTGGGCATCATCTGACATTGGTGGAGAGGCCTTGAGATATGAGATATTATGTGGGCATGCGTTGGGCTCAACTACTGTACCTCTCCCTCTCACAAACACATGCACACATGCACTACATGCATAGGCACACAGGTGCACTGACAAAGACACACACACACACACACACACACACACACACACACACACATAGACATACGCATGTGCTTGCATTCAGTACATACACATGTGTTTGCTCGCACAGATGCACACAAACTCTCTCTCTCTCTCTCACACACACACACACACACACAATCACAAGCTCATACACATTGATTCACAACTTTATCGGTAGTAGCCTTACTGGTTTATTAATACATGCTAGAAACATGGTTGTTGTGGTACTGGCCAATGGACCGGTTTTGCTAATACACAGAGACAGAGAAAGGACACTGGTTAGCTCCAGTTAATGTTGTGTGAAGATTCTGCGGGCATCTGTCTCATGGTGACACCATTGATAGATTATCAGCTGAAAATTAAAAGGTCAAAGTGCACTTTTGAGAAAACCGTGACATCCAGAATCCAATAACCACCATTCTATAACATTTTATTATTATATTTTCCCTATAAATGAAACATGTTGTTATTATTAAAAAAAAGTTCAGTTTTGTGGTAGACGTGGCCTGGCTGAGTATGTGGTGTAGGGGCACTGTACTCTATCGTTATGTAAGGCTTCACTGAATGTTCCAGCTACTTGAAACCTGTCGCTGGTAACTGTAATTAACCCCTCCTTAGGCACACACACTCACAGTATATTTATATTTACACTTACATATGTATATACAGACTGCACATTATTCACCCCAACCATTCTTCATCCATGAGGTATCATGATGGTGTATACACTACATACTTTACTATATCCATTTATATATATATACACACATGCGTCATTGAAGCACCAGTTTAGCAAGGTGGTTTTCCTATGCCTGTAGTATCCGCTCACTGGAGATTGTTCTAAAAAATGCTATATAAATCTATATTTGTTACAATTTATATATTTAGAAATTGCAAGAGGTTTCACAGTTTAACTGCTAGTCATTATGGTCACTGGAGTTCATTTCTACATCATCAAATGGAACATTCAGTAGCAAGTGACATTCTAACATCATATGTGCATGTGCGTCTGTCAGAGATTGCAGGTAAAAACTGAACTCCTTTTTGACCTTTTTTTGTGTACTTCTTTTTTTGTGTATATATTTTTACACAGACACTTAAGTTTACAAATGTATTCTTCAATGCAAGACAAACCCCCAAGTGACCATAACAATCTTAGCTCTTTGACACAGATATTTTATGCATTCTTTCAGAAGGCCGAGGCTGCATTTGTCCCAAAATTAGCCAGTATCAGTGGTAAGAGTGCTCTGAGGTAATTCTGTCTGAAGAGAATGTTCTGTGCCCTCAGGACCGAACACTGCAGGGGCCTCTCACTTTCAACTTCCTCTCTCTCTCTCTCTCCCTCTGTCTCTCTCAGTTTGTTACTACACCCACACCTCCTGATGCATATTGCAATGTCAATGTGCAACTGTTACTACTGTTTTACTACTGTCCACAGCCTAATGTTTTACTACTGTTTTACTGTTACACTGTTTTTTATGCTATATTAGCACACATGACCAATGGCTTCTGCTACAATACTGAATGGCTGTAACCCTATTACCTCAACCTATTCTTGCACTGATATAGTTTTTATATTACCTTGTCTACATTATACATTACTCTCTTATTTGTCCATATTTATTTATGCTGGTCTCTAGACCTTATTCTTGCACTGTTGGACTACTTTTTACACCTTCACCATGACACTCACTTTCCCAGGCCCAGGCCCTGTCACTGCAAGCACCTCATGCTTGATCATCCTTAAGCACACTGGATTATTTTCATTACATTTATATAGTATATTTAGTATTTCGTTTTCTTATCTTCTACTGTCTCTATTGTACAGTGGAGTTTTGTTATATGTATATACTTATATTTACTCGTTCTGCTGTAAGTGCATGTTGTGTGTGATGTCTGTATGCTACTGAGACCTTGAATTTCCCCTTGGGAATCAATAAAGTATCTATCTATCTATCTATCTATCTATCTATCTATCTATCTATGTCAGGTGTCACTCGAATGATTCTGATTTGCTGGCAAACATTCCCCACTAGATGGAGACATCTCCTGCATCTCCTGGGTTTTTCCTGTCTGGTCCTCCATGAAATCAGCCATCTCCTGGATTTTTCCTGTCTGGTCCTCCATGAAATCAGCACTTTCCATACTGTTGTCTTAATTCATTTATTGGCAAACAGTTGGCTCACATATGTGTTTAAATGGTAAAGGTGTGGTCTACTGTCGATTCAGATATTTCTGGTGGTTAATGGCTAAGTAGCCTATGACTCCGACCATTAAAGTGAACACTGCAAATTGGCGCACACAGCTCCCGTCACGATGACAGGAATTCTGTAAGGAAAGGAACATTATAAGATGGTGCACAGATGTGAGGGGTGTGGGGAAAGGACAGAGAGAAAGAGGAAGATGCCACTTTTCACTTGCTTTTTTTTTTATGCAAGGCTACAAATCTAGATTCCCCAATTGCTTGAGGTCATTATTACATCATCAAATGGAACATTCAGTTAGCAACATTCTAATCACATATTTGTGATTGTACTGTAGGCTTAAAGTCAGCCACTAGGTGTCACATAATCCAGCTTGATTGCACATACTGGTGTTGGTGCTGAGGATCAGTCCCCTTCAACATGTGAAGTGCTACGGGGCCATTTACACTGATGCCCTATAGGCCTATGCCCTAGTTACAAGTTCATTCATTCATTAGTTCATCCATCCATCCATCCATTCATTCATTCTCTCACTCATTCATGCCACAAGGTGACAATCATATACACAGTAGTTCACCTTGTTTTTCATCTCTCTGAGGTGGTTAGATGTGTCTGTGCAGTTTGTTGCCTCACAAGTTTTCCCCTTTCTGTCTCTCCCTGGGTATTCTATATCAAACCACAGAACAATATTACTACACTGCTAAAATAAAGGAACACTTTGAAAAAACACCAGATCTCAATGTATACTGATCAATCTATACTGATATGGACTGGGTAATATGTACTGGGTAAAGGATGGCACATTATTTTTTTGGTAATGAAAATGTTCAACCTACAGAGGGCCGAATTCAAAGACCCCCACGAAAACCAATGAAAAAAGTGAAAAAATGATGCGACAAGCTAGTCTATTTTGCCTAAATTTCATTGCAGCAACTCAAAATGGTACTCAGTAGTTCGTATGGACCCCACATGCTTGACAATGAGACGGCGGATGGTGTCCTGGGGGGTCTGCTCCCAGATGTGGACACAGCCATCATTGAGCTCCTTGACAGGCAGCATAATGTTCTCCACGACATCTCCAGACCCTTTCACGTCTGTCACATGTGCTCAGGGTGAACCTGCTCTCATCTGTGAAAAGCACAGGGCGCCAATGGCGGACCTGCCAATTTTGTATTCTATGGCAAATGGCAGTTGAGCTCCACAGTGCTGGGCAGTGAGCAGAGGTCCCTCTAGAGGTCATCGAGCCCTCAGGCCACCCTCATGAAGTCTGTTTCTGACAGTGTGGTCAGAGACATTCACACCAGCGGCCTGCAGGAGGTCATTTTGTAGGGCTCTGGCAGGGCTCCTACTGTTCCTCCTTGCACAAGGAGCAGATACTGGTCCTGCTGCTGGGTAAAGGATCTTCTACCACACTGCCCAGCTCTCTTAAAGCAGGGTAAAGGATCTTCTACCACACTGCCCAGCTCTCTTCGTAGGCTCCAGGTACTGGCTTATGCTACCAGTAGTGACACTGACCCTACCCAAATACGAAACATGAAAAAGTTTGATAACCTTGATACACCTATGAAAAAGTGTTCCCTTATTTATTTTGAGCAGTGTATATACAGCACCCACATTTATTGTTTTGTTAAAATACTAATTCTATCAGTACACATGACCCTGGCATTCAGATACATCACTTAACTGGTGTTAGCACCTTCGCTTATCACTTGAGCCATAGGACTTTACACTTAAGGGCTGAGTTCTGTTCTTAAAGCCCTCAATTACTTCTTGAGCCCTCTCATTTTCAGACCTGCTTACAGAGGCCAGATCCCTGATCCTGAGCTCAATCGCTCAAAAACACGTAAAAGGAACACGCCACGTTTGTTTGGGGTTTCCACATTTTTTTTCTTCAGAAAGGAAACGTCATTAAATGTGCAGTAATGACTTTTTGTTGACTATTATGAAAATACTTGTGGGTTGATATTGATGATGCAACTGTCCAGGCCCTCTTAAATGTCCAGAAATGCATAAAACAAATCATCAACATACACTGAAGACAGGAAAACATTTTTCAATTATCATACTTCAATTGCATGTTGTTACTATTGTAGTTCAATACACATTTAATTTAAGCTGCATTTTAATTAAAAAGCTTTACAACATGTTCTGCAGTTTTTACAAGTAGTATATTAGATTAGATTAGATTCAACTTTATTGTCATTGTGCAGAGTACAAGTACAAAGACAACGATATCACTTAAAACCAGAAGTGTAAATTAGCAGAAAAGTGCAATGCGATATGCCATGGTCGTGGACACCTCAACAGGCAGATATGTACCTCAGATATGTGTCAAAACATAATTTCAGGGGGAAAAAGGTAGATCATTTTAAACACCTCCAGTGCTCAGTGAAGCATCTCTCTGTAACTTCAGCTGCTCACCTGCGCTATCGTCTCTTGGGGACATCAATGAACGGATGTTGGTCTGACACGCCACGTCGAGGCCTGTGAATGCTGGTCTGTCAGCACGACTCGAGCCTCTCCCTGACACACCTGTGTGAGTAAGTATGTGTGTTACCAGTCTGCGTGTGAAAACAGGCTGTGTGTGTATTTGACCCTGTTTACTCCGTTTTCCTCAGTTTACAGTGTACTCTGGTGTGTGTGTGTGTGTGTGTGTGTGTGTGTGTGTGTGTGTGTGTGTGTATACAGCTCTTCTGTGCATTATCTGCTGTTGGCTCCACCCTGGGTGGGTGTGACGTGTGTCTTATTACTTGTCATTGTTGAGTCTGTCTGGGTTTGCTTGTGTTGTCTCTTCTGTGGTGATCTGTAAGATTCATTCTCTTGCTTGCTGACCTGGTAATCTACCAACACACACAAGAAAATTAAACATTTGGAACTATAGCTAAAGCTTAAATGTCATAGCGGCAACTTCCCACATAATCAAATTGTGGTTACAGTTTTGGTTCAGGTTATGTTTACTTAGCACTGATTTTTATCCAAAGCGACTTACAACATAGAATGACACATTTTAAATACTACATTTATAAGGCATTGTGAGCCTTAAAGGAATTATCCAATTATCCGGAGTAAAATGCACTTTAGATCAATTTACGGATGATTGGGAGTACATACGTTGAGTCGACATCAAAATCATGTCATTCGGATGTGTTTTGAGAAAGTTCGATTTTACCATTTTTAGTCAAAACTCGTTAGCCTGGAAGTGACCGGGGCATGTCATTTCGCCGCTACAAAACGCTATTTTTATACCTCTTCTACAGTTCCAAACAACATTACACTTACGTGGTAGTGGGTTAGAGGGTCCCTAAAGCCAAACCGAAGTATCCCGTACAAAGTATTAGGGGAAAGTCCGTAGGAGTCGATTGCCGAGTGTGGAGTAACACGCTCTGGAAATTCACAATTTTGTTGCCGTTTAAAAAAAAAAAAAAAAAAAACATAGTCCAGTATTTCTTTTGAAATTGAAATGAAGTTGTATGCAACAGCAAACCCTAGCTTACTAACAGGTTGGAATTTTGAAATGTCACGTGACGTGATGTCGTGCAACGACGTGATGCAATCGACTCCTACGGACTTTCCCTAAAGATGCCAGCTGCAGCAGCAACATTTCCGGAAAGGTACTGGCTTGATGAAATTCATTCTGGACTCTCTATCCGACCACATAAAGACCTCGGAATACTTCGGAATACTTTCCATAACAGAAACCTCAATACAGTATATCTGTGCTATATGCATAGGCTTCATTAGAGAGAGAGAGGTCTCGTACCATCATTAAATTGAAAAGGAGTGTGAGGTCTTCCAGTCCTGACTGCTATAGATGTTGTCTGGCCTTCAGCATTACATGATGAGGAACTAGGGGAGGATGGGCGCCCCTTCCGGCGGCGCTGGATCTGATTGATCCCTCCCAGCGTCATACGGTACATCCCTGCACATGGCCTGGGACAACGCTCACACTCCTTCATCCTATCAGCCAGTCTGTTCTCACACCATTTGACCGGCACACTTTCTGCAGGTCTATGGATCTCTTCCAACAGATATTCCGGCTCACTGTTCTCACTGACTGCCTGCGCGGTTCTGTTATCATTGCTGTGCATAGGGCATGTGGTTCTTGTGTTCAGGTGCATTGGCTGGCTGCTCTTCCTAAGTCTCTCATCTGGTGACTTTGTTTGATGAGCAGGACACTGAAGAGTAGAAGCAATTATTAAAATACAAACTTTGACCGCTTTGGACACATTTGAAATATGGCCGAAAAATATCGATATAGACTTTATAATATCTCAGTGTAATAATATACTAAACAAAACCCTCACCTTAAAACAATAACACTGTGGGGTCTCCCGATTCGATTTCTCCATCATGAAACTATTGATGCCTTGCTGGGACAGTGGGAAAGCGGCACATTCTCATAGTCCAGTACTTAAGACCAGTTTTGCCCCACACGTGCACACCTTGGAAACGTGAGCTGTACAGAACATGACAAGTTGCATTAATACATGTTTTTTTAAATGAACAGAATGCTGTGAAAGTAAGACAGTTCCTTTACCTGGCTGCCATCAGAATGATGAATCTTGTGTCTCTGTACATTCCAAGCCTTTGTTCTCCCCAGCATATTATGACTCAACAATGACCCTAATAATTCATCAGTATTCTAAACAACTATTCAGCTCAGTGATGCAGTTTAGACAAAGATACTTTATCAACCCACTCAAAGTTTAGCCCAATGGAACCAGAGATCTTGCTTTCATAGACATCACTTCTGAAAATATCTTATTTTATTCATAACCAAGACACAGGAGACTCACACCTAGCAGATTTGTTACATAGGAATAATCATTGGATTACAAACTCAAGCGGTCTGATGAGGATTATGGTATATCTGGGCAAAGAGAACAGATTCAATAGACTAGGCCACTTGAGCAGTTGTACAAATCTCTCTAGTTTCTAGCTTCAGTACAAGGTAAACTGATACTGAGGTAAACCTTTTGGCTGAATGTGAAAATATCACCAGAGTGCCGTAGTTGAGCTGTTGGGTATTTATTGTCAATTCTGGACCAAATCATAGAAACTTGCCTTTTATGTATGGTCTTTATGTAACCAGTAAATCTTTACAACCTGACCAGTCATGCTGTTATCTTACTCTCTAGAGGCCTAGCGGTTGCTATGTTTACATTACATGAAAGCACACATCCATCCACACGCCCCATATGTAGCCTATGTATGTTCATGGTCTCCAGGTATGACTAGAGAGGGACTTTGGCCTGTTTCTGCTCTAAGTCTGCCTTTAACACATTGTGCATGTGACAACCTTATCTTTTGCTTGTGTAGCAATACATTCTACATTGTGAAAAGGGATTTTATCAATAGTCCATACTAGATTAGCTGTTCACTGAACTGAATGTTTCCAAACCTAGACAGCCTCTTAATAGAAAACTGGATTTTGTTATTTTGTTTTTTTTCTGTCTTTCATGATATGCTTTCCATCACTGATCAGCACAACCATTGGAAGGTGCCATCTGTTGATATATATATAAGATGTTTAAGTGTTCATATGTGTCTGTTCTCTATTTAGGCTACTCTTAATGAAAAAATCTTAATAAGTCTTAAAAAGGCTTTCATAATATTAATCATTTAAATGTAAAAATCACATATTATTCAGGAGGATTACCCTTGATAAGAAAGGTGAGGATCTGCTCATTTCAAATCTTAAAAGGGTGGATTTAAGCAATATGTCACACCATAGACTGAATGCTATTGATAATGAACGTAGCAATACATTCTACATTGTGAAAAGGGCTTTTATCTCACAATAAATGGGAAAAGTAGGCTAATATTCCAAAGGTATATAGTAGGCTCCAGGTTGAGTAAAGCCAATCTCTGTAAATGCTCCCCTTGAGACCCTCATATCAAACATATTTGCCTATG
Source organism: Alosa sapidissima (assembly GCF_018492685.1). Lineage (NCBI taxonomy): Eukaryota > Metazoa > Chordata > Actinopteri > Clupeiformes > Clupeidae > Alosa > Alosa sapidissima. The sequence goes on from NC_055961.1 coordinate 20,066,227, forward strand.
TAATTAAACTGCATGCAAATAATGAATAGGTAGCTTTTGATTGAAATACTTCTTAGCACATTGTATGCTATATGTTGGCCTAAATAAAATGTCCTCCTAGGCCTATAGCTTATTACCACAATGCAAGTCAGCCAGCTTAAAAGCTTTGCCTCTAGATTCACTTCTGTTTTTTTTTTTTTTTTTTAGGATATGTAGCCTGAAACGTTGTTATAGCCAGAAGTAGCACAAAACATACTATGTTGATGCATTGCTTGCTTGGCTTCTCTATTTCATGTCAACTGAATGTTGGCATTAGCCTATATTACATATGATGGCCTGCAACAAAATAGGTTTTACTATTAAATAGGCTAGGCCTTTTACTGAATGGAAAGTATGTAGCCTATTATTTTTCTTTTCTGTTAAAAAATAGCAAATAGCCTACATGTCATTATCTAAACTTATTCTAACTAACCTAGTCATTACGCAAAGGTCTTTCATGCAGCCTTGGCTACATTATTTCATTCACACTTTTATGATGATCGGTCGCCCACACTAATCACTTTCGGGGTGGGGCAGGGATTGTAAAAGCATGATGATACCCTTCCTGATCTCACTTACAGGCATTACAGTCGGAGGCACAATGGCGGACTGGAAGGAGAAATGCGAAAATGAGTATCATCTGAAGTCCAACGGAATTTCGATGCCTGATAGTGTTGACTGGAAGTTGGTCTATGAAAAGAAACCCCTAGGACGAAATTTACTGAAGAATCCTGCTCCTCATGGTAGGCTAATGTTCGACTTCATCTACCACTATTTGGTGACTAACTCACTGAAGGCTGTTGTTGTTGTCGGTTAAGCTTGTATCTGGCATACTTGGGGGCTACTTGTGTTGTCTAACTCCTTTTTAACTAGCAACCGTTGTGTCCATTTCTTTCAATAATTTAGAACGAAGTTTTAATGTTTACGCATACGCTTCCGGGAAGGTGGAAGACAACACAGATTCCAATTGGCTGATTCACGCCTGTGACTGTGCCAAGCGTGTGTGACCATGACTGTAGCCTATCTGTCAAAAACGCTAACCCCAAAGTTTAATTTCAAATGCAATTTGCATGTCGCATTTCTTTTGTAATTAGGTCAAATTTGTCATTTAATTTGTCTCACTACAGTTACAGGCTTGAACGTTTCGCAAGATCTCTATTTGTTTTGACAGTTGATTTGGTAACGTGATGTTCGTTTGTGTGAACCTGTAGGCGTGACTCACCATGAACCACCGCCGGAGCCTGAACTGTCAGAGGTCCCGCCAGACTACAGCAACGCACCTCCACCCGCTGAACCCAAAGGTAGGCTATGTAGTGGTGGACCTTGAAGTGTAAGTCCGCTTAAAACAGTCTCCTTTATGAAAAAAATGACCGTCATGGATTTACAAAGGTTGTTATAAATGAAAAATGTAAACATCTCAACTGGTCTGCTTGTTGTGGCCTAGCCTATAGCCAATTTAAATAAATGTACATTTACAGTAGGCCTTGGCTAGGCCTATCCACGCAGACTTGATGAATTACAATGAAAGCCCATTTTTCCAAGGGACACATTATAGGGGAGGGAAAGCTTTCTACATGTGATGTTTGTGTGTCTCAGGTGATTATTCGGGATGGACCAAAAGTAGAGGGGAGATGTTCTCTGAAGATGCGAACATACCTCCAGGCGCTGTAGTTTGCTATCTTCCCCAGTTCAGGTAGGTATATAGACCCATAAACTCTCACTCTCATACACACACACACACACACACACACACACAATCACAACACCGTTTCAACCCATACGTAAAATTGGCTGGGAATACCCATACGAAACTTTTGAAATTTGTGATTAGCTCTGCAGGTCCGTCTGGACAAGAGGCTCTTAATAGAAAGAAGAGCCTCTTAATAGAAAACGGGATTTTGTTATTTTGTTTTTTTTCTGTCTTTCGTGATATGCTTTCCATCACTGATCAGCACAACCATTGGAAGATGCCATCTGTTGATATATGTTGGTATCAAGTTCACATAACATCTACCTCTACTATTTTCAATAATATTGCAGTGTCAGGTTACATCTTTTCAAGTGACAATAGTGTAAGTGTGCCAACTAACATCACACTCAATATGTCATCAAAACACAGCAGCTTTTATAACATGTTAATAATGAGATGGTTAAGTCAATCTTAATGGTAGATTCAAGCAATATGTCACAACATTGACTGTATGTTATTCATAATAATATTTTGCATGGTATATCAGATGTTTAAGTGTTCATATGTGTCTGTTCTCTATTTAGGCTACTCTTAATGAAAAATTCTTAGTAAGTCTTAAAAAGGCTTTCATAATATTGATAATTTAAATGTAAAAATCACATATTATTCAGGAGGATTACCCTTGATAAGAAGGGTGAGGATCTTCTCATTTCAAATCTTAAAATGGTGGATTAAAGCAATATGTCACACCATAGACTGAATGCTATTGATAATTATAATATTTTTTATGGTAAATAATACAATCTCCTGTCTTTGTTCCTTAGCTGGCTCACTATGGAGCAGCGTGTGGATCTCCTAGCTGAGGGATTATGGCCAGAACTGCTTGATGACTTCCAACCAGCTATTGCAATTGATGACTGGTGAGTGAGTGTTACTCTACAATGGCACCTTATTTTGTACAAGTTAATTTTAATGTTCACTTTTTAATTGGTGTGGATATCAGTCACTTCAGGCTTCTGCCAGGTTCGTTGAACAGTCAGAATTACAGGGACATATCTCCCGTCTGCATTTCTCAGCAAACCTTGACAACTGTCAAAATTGGGATCCAAGATGTCATTCATTATCACTGATGTATGTGATGTAGAAAGGGGAGAGAGAGGAGAAGCGTTGTTTTGTCTCTAGTAAGTGCTCAATGAATAAGTACAGGAATGTTTCATGTATTAGCTGCATTGTGTATAAACCTCAGGGCAGTGTTGTATGCAAAGAACAAAAAACAACATCATTAATTACAGTAACTGCACCCATGTATAAACTGCAGTTCCCGATCGTGCTTTCAGATCGTGCTTTATTCATGAAGACTGATGAAAAGAAATGCATTCCCATGTATAGCCTGCCCCTGTGTATTAACATCATAGCTGAAGACATTTAGCAAAATCAATGTATAAACCTCAGTTAATAGTCAGGAAATTACGGTAATTCATGCAAATTACGAGTTTAATTCACATCACCACTTTGGTGCGAATGTTATTTCGCTGAAGAAAAGTCATAGCGGAAGTGTGATAGGACAGGTTTCATACAGCTGGCACAGTGTGGCAATGCCTGTAAAAGGGGAAAAGAGAACTTTGTGGACTTAATATTACAAATCATCAGTCTACCACGCAAACCACTGAACACAAGTTTGCACAAGAATTACAAGACATAACCAATAGTTAAGACACTCATGTTTCAGGACATCTGATGCAACTGTACATCTTACCCAAGTGTTGTAAAGTAATATGATAGAAATATTTACTGGAGAAATGTCATGTTGGCAAAACAGTTACTAACAGAAATTGTCATACATCTCTAGATGGTGAAAAGATATAACAAACAAAGTATTGTTTTATATAATGATGAACTCAAGCAGTAGATGGTTGATCAGACACTGCAGTAATCAACAAGTCCTTGGTCCCTAATTCATTTGATGGGTTAAGTGCAAAGTCGTAAGTCTATCTAAACCTAAAGTAATAAAATCAATTTGCTACTGTACTTTAACACCATGGACAAGACACTGAAGCGCAAACATTGATGAGTCAACCCAATGCTCCCATATGCCATATGATAGCTGTAGTTCATGTGTGACTATCTTGCTGACAGACTTCACACTGCCCGCCAAATAAATTAGGGCCCCTTAAGTTTAACTTCGGTGTGTCGACTACCTTTTTACAGGTATGAGGAGAGTCAGATCCATGAGTCCATCTACCAGCTTCAGGTGAGGCTGCTCGGAAGCGATGGACAGACGGTCATCAAGGAGTTCACCAGCAACCCCCGGGAGGACCTGGAGAATTACTCCCACAACTGGAAACAGGTGAGATGCATGGGGAACATGTAAGGGCATTAAGCTGATGACACATGGGTCAACTTTTTGCCCAGTGTTACTGGGAAATGTTCTTCATTGTGGTGGTTCTGGCATGTTCCCATTGGTATTGGGCAACAATTTATTTTCTGGAATACTTTAGTCATCAGTAGGCAAATCGTCATGATTATCTAATCAGAATAAATGAAACTGGTTATGTGGTTGCCTAGCAACATTGCTGAAAACAGTTGATCCATGTATCATCACCTTTAGGGGTCACGCAAACTATACGGAGGATCACACTCACACATACTAGCACTAGGAGAAAAATGTGATTCTGAGAATGTTTAGCACAGCACAGACACATTTTTATGACAACAAAGAGTATCACTATTACATAGTCACGTTTGAGTGTTGTAACACTTGCATTTATATAGCACTTTACAGTGAAGGGGGAACCTCAATAACCTCCAGTGTGTAGCAGCCCCCTCAGTGATGCACGGCAGCCATTATGCACCAGAACGCTCACCACACTCCAGCTTGGCGAATGAATGAACCAGTTACACTGGGAGATGATTAGGGGGCCAGATTGAACGAGCCCAGGATGGAAATTGAAATGTCACACTCGTGTGTGTTTGTCTACTTTTTGCAGGTTTCCCACGTCTTCTCAGGCTACGGCCCTGGGGTCAGATACGTGCACTTCCTGCACAGGCTGAAGAACAGCTTCATGGTTGAGTTTCACTCCACCCTCGTCACTGGAAGCTCTGTCATTGTAAAGCCTTCCAAGTCAAGTTAATATGGAAAGACGGTGGCATACAGATTCAAAACGTGCCTTATCCAGTGTTAACCCAGCAACAGATATGAAGAAAAAAAACACTCCACACAAATATAACTCTACAAAATAAAAGATGTTTGATATATGTTTTTGTGTTATTCATGAATCACTGCAATTAGTATGGTACACTACAGTACAGATAATATTGTTCATATTTACATTTATATAGTTTTTTAATAATAATGCATATACATGTTGATGCAAGATTTTAGGACTGCCAATGATGACAGTGCAAAGGCACAATAAAAATGGTGAAATTATCTCAATAAATATTATTATATTTAGCAAAATGTTTAGCCACCAAAGAGGCGTTAACTAATGTGAATAATAGAGAAGCACACTGTTTTATGATACCCAGGCTTCCCACTCTAAGACAGTTGTAAAATTCCCTGACTTTTTTAACCAAAAACCTGAATTTGCATGACTTACTATATAATGAATGGTACATATACCGACCAATGATTTCAGAGCAGCTGTGTAGCATTCAATAATCTTTTACTTTTCATGAATAAATGGGCATTGACTAAAGTTGGTCTACTCATGCAAGTAATAAAGCTAATAACCAGATATACACCAATTCTGCGTGGAAATATTGTGTTAATGTATTTCTTGTACTACTACAACATAATTTTCCCCAAAAATGATAAAATTCCCTGACTTTCTATGTCTGGAATAGACTTTCCCAAATTCCATGATATTCTAGAAATTTCATGACCCGTGGAAACCCTGAATACATTTGCAATTTCGTGGTGCAGTTGTCAATTCTGTGACCTCCCAACACTAGTGTGAGTATAAAATGCTTGTACACAGAGACAATCTGAAAATTTAAGTTTATTCAGAGTACAAAAGAAGACTTTGCCACTGCAGTGCACACACAGTGAAGAATTTGTTACGCATATAAACATCCATTCATTTCTGATAACATGTACAATATCAAGGCGTTTACATGTTACATACATATCACAGCCATACATAAAGACACTGTGTCCATGTGCATTCCCTGGTGTAGACAAAACACAGAACTGTCTAATAGTGTAAAATCATAACCAACCTAGTGATGTGATGATAGTTAGGCTGTAACAGGCTGCAAAAATACTGTTTCTAGTGTTTTGGTTTAAACAACATTGCATAGTGTTCAAGGCACAATTTGGATTTAAAGGCCTTGTGGCAAAATCCAAAATCTATGACGTGTTTCCTTGTGCTGGTTGAATATGGCCCTAAACAGCACAGTGGAGATATGACAGATGAGGTTAGATTAGGGTTAAAACAAAGATTATCCCTTAATATGACCACAGTAGTTTATCCAGCGTTTTGGTTTCTGGAGGGATAGTTTAAAAACTAAGTCACTGAGGAGTGTATGAATGTTAGGTTTACTTTGTTTTTAGAAACTTTTACATAAAGTATTCTTGGAAAACCAATCCACTTTTCCATTCGTATGACTAGACAACCAGGAAAAAATCCCCTAATCTTTTTACACGAATACAGTCGATTCCTCGTGAAGTTTGTTCTACTGTGACAATAGGCACAATGGTCATATCCTGAACGTGTCCTCTTTAAACAGGCATGTCTTTTGCACATTGTATGCACAAACAGGAGTGTTTTTTGTACATTGGATGTAGTCCCATTTACTCCATATTCCTCCAACCCTGCCTCCAGATGTACACTACCGGTCAAAAGTTTGGGGTCACTTAGAAATTTCCATTCCACTCCATTATAGACAGAATACCAGCATAATGTAATCTGGAAACTGCTGCCCTGATCAAAAAACAATGCAACTGATCTCAGCTGGTATTCTGTCTATAATGAAGTGGAATGGAGATTTCTAAGTGACCCCAAACTTTTGACCGTTAGTGTATCTGTTAATACATGTGCAGATGTTACTGACATACATCTGGGACACCATCATGGATGTCACCCAAGAAATAACATCAATCTGATGAGCTGCATACCAAATCCTTTTAACTCTGACAGGTGGGCTGAATCAGGCACGTAACTAAAGCTTTCCGTACACAGAAGATGGAACTGGCTACACCTGATGTGATGGCGGTGTGTCCATTCGAAAACAAATTAGACCATTCTTCTAAAACTATCTTTATGTTTCATGAAGGAAGAGCTTCAGGTACATGCCTGGTGTAAGCCCGACTGTGACACACCTCAGTTGGCATTTCTGACACTGTGATTGACATGTCACAGAATCACCCAGACACCTCTGCACTGCCCAATCATGCCATCAAGCCAGACTGTTGCCATGGTGATTTATACTCCACCCCTATAGCATAGAACCCTGGGCTTTTCAAAAAATCAACAAACCTTCCATGGCCTCTTTAAACTTTTATACACCTTCCATGACCATTCTATTAGACATTCCATAAAAACAGCTGTCACCTGTCTTTCTGTGAAATCAAGACTCATTTAAGACTCTTAATGCATAAAACCATATATTCTAACACAAAAAATAGACCCTTACAGATTATAAAAGGCATGATTATCTATCTACAAAGACAACACTGCATAATGAAAATATACATGCAAACAAAACCATGATATGAAATCCATAATAGTAACCCAAATGATCTGAGGCATGGAACGAGTCTAGAATCCACCTCTCTGCTGGGAGTTCTCTTCTGACAGAACAAACAAATGATTTCAAACACTCCATCATCATTATCATTATCCTCATCATCATCGTCATCATCACATCTTCTTTCGTTGGTCAAAGGGGAACACGTACATCATGTGAACATCGACACACGTTTTAGGCACTTGGATTAGGCCAAGACTAAAAGCTTTCATTCAGAACATGACATTACTGATAGTGAGTGACATGTGCATACCGTGGTCTTCCTCAGTCTCTCGTGATTTACCATTAGTATTGCATGTGAATTGGGTTGTGCTTAATCAACAACTAGCAAGTGATCAGTGGCAAAGTCTGACACAGACTTCTCATGGAATTTAAATAACAGAAAAACATGGACAATCAACAAAACAACACAAACAAAACCGATACATAATGCGCACATACTGTGTCAAAGAGTCAAAGACACTGGACTTATGTAAACCAAATAAATGGACTTAAAAGACCAAAGAACATAAACTAGGATAATCTGATACAATAATACTGCTCACATCAGTAACAAAACTACTTGACTCTTGTAGTGCCTCCTCACAAACTGAAGTGATGTGTGTGTGTGTGTGCACAAAGGTGCATTTGTGAGCATTCTCCCAAACGCAGCTATTATGCCAATGGTTGTAGTGTGGGGTAAAGTGTGTATGTATGTTTATGTCCACTTTTTATATTTTACATAACAATCCCTTAATAAAAATAGTTTAAGGCAAAGATCACAAGTTTAAGGCAAAGCTCAACATCTTAGTGTACAAAATGCAAATAAAAGTCTAGATAACTTGTGAATACATTAGAAAAAAACAGGTTTCTAGTGCAAACCACCTCGCTCTTCTAGATAAAAGAAGGAAATTAATAATTTAAGGGTTTCGATCCGACAGACATGGGGTCCAAATCTAAATGATGGGAAGAGACCAAGGCCTATCAGGCAAGCTATACCAGACACATAACTGAAGTGTTCTGTTTGCTGAGCGTATGCTGCAACAATTAACTTACACTATAATCAATGGAACTGGCTACACCAGACGTGTTAGCAGCACGTACACTACTGGTCAAAAGTTTAGGGTCACTTAGAAATTTCTATTCCACTCCATTATTCATGGGTTTTATCAGGTCCCTTTCCACAGGTGTATTAATCAAGCATCATGCAGTCTGCATTCATAATCTAGATGCTTGATTTTATACACCTGTGGAAAGGGACCTGATGAAACCCATGAATAGACAGAATACCAGCTGAGATCAGTTGCACTGAATTTTAATCAGGGCAGCAGTTCTCAGATTACATTATGTGCTTACATAATTTCAAAAGGGTTCTTGACTGTTGTAGAAAGAAATGGCTGATCTAATGCAATATATACATTGCCCATTATCAGCAACCATTCATCCAATGTTTCAAAGGCACATTCTGTTTACTAATCTGATATCATATTAAAAGGCTAATTGAGAAAACATTGGAGAACCCTTTTGCAATTATGTAAATTGTAATCTAAGTGACCCCAAACTTTTGACCGGTAGTGTAAATTTGAGAAAAATTAGACCAGTCTTCTAAAACTATTCTTACACTCTGGGGGGCATGAGCCCCCATGTGTAGTACTGTAGCTGCCTTGCTGCTTTAGCTGTTGGCTGCAGCAACTCGAGCTGGGCAAAACCGATTGTTTTCGGGTTTTTTTTAATACCGACAGTACTCGGTGACCTCGATAAATGGAGATCTATGTGAAGAAAATCACCGGGTTTCTCCTTTAAGATAATTTAATAACTAGGCAAAATCCATTAACTGATTTAAGGCCATTGGTAAGACTTTACGTGCAAACACTGAGGACTCAGACTCAGTGCGCTCACATGCAACAGGATAGCTGTAGTTCATGGACGACAACTTTGCTTGATGACAGACTTGACACTTTGCCCGCCTTTTAAATGAGGGCCCAAAATGTGATATCTAATCCTATGTGATAACTTTCTGGGACTGGGTGTGGTCTCACTTCACAGAATGTAATTTACCTACTAAACCGCTTGCTCGTCACAAACGACAAGATCTTTAAATATTTCTTGAGTTTCACAGCAATATCACAGCAAGGAACTGTGTCAGAGGTTTGAACTAGTCATACGTCTTGCTGAACATTAATCCCTTTTTCAACACGTTTGTAAAATGCACCTGGGTTTGATAGTAGATAGGCTATATGTACAGTGGAACCTCAGTTTGAAATTAAAGCACAAGGAAGATGCACACAACCAAATGCACACATAACTTAAAATTGTGTAGACCATGAAATGCAAGGAAAAAAAATAAAGTTTGTGAAGAGTTCCTTCAGGACTCACAATGGGAGTTAGTGTAGAGGCTGAAATGTTCTGCTCCTTGGTGTGTGTGTGTGTGTGTGTGTGTGTGTGTTCATGGCTAAAATCAGTACGCACATCCAGGTGGATATGTACTGTTGCCCTTTCCTCCTCTTCCTCTCGATGAGGAGTCTCTCCATTCACACCTCCTCAAAGTAGGCCATCTGAGTCAGGTAGGCAGAGTTGCGCTAAAACACACACACAAAGTTAACACTCTGCCGCACACAAAATACTAGCTAACAAGAACTTGGCACAAGAATGCTGTTATTACTACTAATAATAAATAATAATATTACATTTTATTTAGAGCGCCTTTCATGTCACCCAAGGTCACTTCACAAATGAACAAAAAGGTTGTTAAAATTATAGTCATCTAAAAAAAAAATTAAAGTAAAAGTAAAGTATAAAGTAAAGTATAAAGTACAAAGTATATAGTATAATCTATTATTTTCAACTACTGTGTCGGAACAAGTAATACATTACTAATCTACAGTCTATCAAAATAATACATCCTTATGCACACAGGTCGATCACACATTACTTCCTACAACCTGGCATTTGTGAGTACAACAGTAGTGGGTCATTCCATGTCAAATCAAATAAATTCAAACTGTTCCTATGTCATGAATGGGACTGTGCAGCAACCATTTTCCGGGATTCTGTCTGATTGGACGTGGAACGACCCTGGTGGCAAACTGCGCCCCCTGGTGGTTATGGTGGTGGCTAACTACTCTGGCATCCTCAAAGGATACTCGGGACCACTTGCTCCACTTCATAGAGGTAGCAGATTGCCAAAATGCCACAAACACACACACTGTAGTACAATCAACTAGCATGCTTTGTATTAAGAATGGCAGGGACTCAGCTCACTCGGCTTATGCCCCTTAATAAAGTGCTGCTGATATTCTGGGGATAGGCTACAACATAGCCAATGTGATGCTTACATGCAGATGTTTCTATTTTCGTGTTGATGTGAATTAATGTGTCCGAAGTTTAAACGGTAGGCTTATAGCTGTGACGTGCAGTCACCTGACATCACCATCAAATCAGAGGATATTTCAGAACTATTAACGTGGACAGCTCCCCTTAAGAGCATCTTAACTCATTGAATGCCAAACTGTTTTCGGAAGCTTTGTCCTAGAGTGCGAGCAATCTAGACCATTGTTGATGATTTTTGTACAGCCACAGCATATTCTGTGTTATAGCTATGAACACATACAATGGCTCGTTTAAAAGGTGAGACTTTAAGCTCTCAGTGGGTGCAAACCGTGTATTTCTACACGCCTCTGTTCCTGAGAAATCCCAAGGTAAACAGTGGCTAGTTTTCATCAAAATCGCTGTTTTTTTCTAGAAATGGAGATATAACGTCTTTCATGAAATATTAAGTGTTGCCTGTAAACTTTCCGGGAAGTGATCAGCGAGACTGCCACTTAGTGATAGACCCACGAAAATGGCCTGGTTTTGAGATGACGTGTATGCGTCACTGATTCGACCCAAAGCGGCAACCGAGTTATGATAAAATGTCCAGATTGTGCGTTTTCATGAGTTTTCGATCGTCATATATTTAATTTCCATTCATCACAGAGTTCCCAAAATCACATATAAGGTGTGTTAGAGTGTCTAGTTTCGTAATTAAAAAAAAAGGCTAAAAACGTAATATTACGTTTTTGGCACTCAACGCATGGGAAGGAAAAACTTAATATTACGTTTTTGGAACTCAATGAGTTAAGAGCAGTGCATGCGCGTTCACGCTACGAGCATGTTCGGGAAACAGTCGGAAAAACCAAACGAACGATCGTAAGATGAATCGTAGAAAAAACTCCTAAGAGCGTGTCTCCGTCGGGAAACTGGGCCCAGTGCGTTATGTCCTGGGATTCGACATGCTCAAAAAGAAAAAAAACTTCGGGCTAGATTTTTATAGAAGATTATGAAGAGCAATATGAGGGAGAAATTTAATGATCATTGATCGTTGTTTTGGGACGTTAAGCCTTTTCCATAGGCGTCAGTGAAGGAGACAGTGAAGGAACATGCTATCACGTCAGGTAGCCTAAAGTTCATAGGCCTAATATGACTTCATGCTAAATTTTTTGAAGGTTCTTAGTGATTATGAGGAACAATATGAGAGCAATTTGGTGATTAGTGATCGTTGTTTTAGGACATTAAGCCACGTTAAGCTTTTTGCTTAGGCTACAATAGGCATTAATGAAGAATAAACGCTTAATGTCATCTTTGGCAAGGTGCGAAGCCCATTAGACACAAGGCCGCGGGCGACGGCACAATTTTTGCTGTTTTCGTGAATACAAAAGTTGGGTGACCCTCCCTTCTAGACTAAAAAAAGTTGGGTGACCCTCCCCTCAACAAAGAATAAAAAGACATGACCCTCCCCTATTTTCCTCCGGTGGTCCATTCCATCAATACCGAACGGTCCCTTGGTAGCATTGGCTAACTTTCGGAGTGCAGGGGACAAGCTGAGATAAGCTATGAGACAAAAGTTCACACTCGGTATCATGTTTCAACACACTTTAGTTCAATATCACACCGAACTTCTCCTTTAATGAATGTCTGCTGGGTAAGCATAGCACCCTTACTTTATGAGAGCCCGTGTCCTGTGTTAGCGTAGCGCCCTCACGTTGCTGTGAGGTAAGTGTGTTCTGCGTTAACATAGCACTCTTAAAGTGGTGTGAGGTAAGTGTGTCCTGTGTTAGCTTAGCTCTCTTACGTTGCTGTGAGGTAAGTGTGTTCTGTATTAACATTCCACCCTTACGTTGCTGTGAGGTAAGTGTGTTAGCGTAGCGCCATTGCACTGTGAAAGTGTTCCGTCTTAACATAGCACCCTTAAGTTGCTGTGAGGTAATGTGTTCCATGTTAGCGTAGCGCCCTTACGTTGCTGTGAGGTAAGTAGATGGGCTCGGAGTAGATGCGGGCCTGGGGTGGACACATGCCAAACACGCCGGCCTGCTGCTGTTGCTCCTCCAGCTTCAGGGACTCAATCTCAGACTTCAGTTCCTTCAACTGGTCCTGCAAGTGCTTGCTCTTCTCCATGTACTCCAACCTGGAGGTGACCCATACAAATACAAAACACACACACACAAAATACTTAAATGTATCACTGATGCAGAATAATGACGATCCCTCAGAGACTGATAGTTGGCAAAATTGTGACTAGCTGCAAAAATGCAAAAAAGTATAGCTGTATTCTAATGGCTTTATCTAATCTACACAGATGAACAATTGAAGTGCACAATGAGGCACAATTCATCGATGCACTTCCTACATTACATTTTCACAGAGCTTCCAGTTATTTTTTACATCTTTCACACATTATGTTTACTTCTCTGTTGCCTATCCTTCGCCTATTTGGCTGACACAGAATTGGACGCCTCAAAATTCAGTGTGAAGTGTGAAAGCATGCAGGTGTGCAGCACCTCACCGTTCCCTCTCGATTTCCATAGACAGCCTTTTCATGTCTGAGTCCTTGAAGTCCATTCTGTGCGAGCCTGTTTCCATGGACACTTCAGGGTATTCGGGGGCGGCAGGAGGGGTAGCATAAGAAGTGATCACCTAGACACACACACAGACAGATTTAATCAGGTGTGTAATTCTTTCAATCGATGTAAAAGTAAAAGTAAACACACATGAACTTATGAAACTACGGTGGCAATGCTGTTCATGACGTGTCCTACCGGGTATGTGGTTTTGGTGATGTCCAGGAGCTTCTGCTTGGCCCTGCGCTCTGCATCCTTAGCCTCATTCAGGTCCTGCTTTAGGTGATCAGCCTCCTTTAACCTACAAGACAATACTCTATAAGTAAACAACAACAACAACAACAACAACAACAAAAACAACCAACCAACGTAACAGCTCGACACCAAGGGGGTATTCCATCAACCTCGCTAAAGGCCAAACCTGGCTTATTTCGCTAATTTTAGTGAGAATTCCGTTCCATTAATGAGGTTAACGTGAATCCCAGCTTGGTAACTATGGGAATTTATGCCACAGAACTAACCTGCTCCGTAGCAGGTTAACTTTCAAGCTAAATTAAGCTGTGTTGCAAAAAAAACAATCAGTCGGAAAACGAGTCCAAAAAGATGGTTCCGTCAACCTGTGTTTCGTCACCTGTAGCCTACAACTTCAAAAATAGAAGTAGGCCTAGAAATGCTTTTTCCGACAGTATCACCAAGCATGGATTTACACATTCACTAGCTCCAAAGAATGTATAAGATTAAAAAAGCTTTAACTTCACATGCGTGTGGTTCTAGGAATCTTGCTACTCTGCGCCACTTACGCTCGGTGGTGGTGTAACGTGCAGCGAGACAGCATAGGAATGGAATTGCGTTCTTCCGTGTTCGCAGGTTCGCTTCCCATACGAAGTATTAAGGCTACATAGTTTATCACCTTGCTAATGGCATTTTTAGTTATAATCTTTGATGAAAGATATGTCTACTGCTGATAAAGGGCCATGCACAATTGGTAGGCTGTTCAGTGACAGCTGCCAGTGGCTATATTGTATCTGATGCAAGCCAAAGGATAATTCTGTAGCCTAGGCAGCTAATAATTAAAACTGCTTCATGTGTCGACGATTGTTCATGAATGTCAAATCAACTGTGTGCTACACAGATTAAATACCAGCCATAAATTGAATTGAAAGCCATTGCATTTCAGATAATTTTATTTCAAACACTTTGGGAGACAATAGGCTATTATGTTGATACTATTTTATTTATTTCACCTAGACAATAATTTGGAGTGAACACTTTTAATCTAAGAACGTAAGCTATAGATAGTTTAGATAGAATATCCATATGCATATCCATAAGTTGTTTTTGTTTATACTATTTGTTTTAAATGTATGCTTTCATTATTCTCCAATTTCTGTAGGCAATCTATTTTTTCTCTCGATGTTAAATTAGATGACTTTCAATGAAAATCCTGTAGATGGCGCTTGCCAACAGAAATCGTCTAGTATTGTCTTAATTTACGACATATATCCTCTTTTTGTCAAACTACTGTTTTGGTCTACTGTTCTCCCTCGTGCACGAGCAGAGATGAAGCTGACTTAAACCTCGCTTGAATAAACGAGGCCAAGATGCCGCTAACTTGAGTTAATGGAACGGCTTCAGCCCCAAGTAAAAGTCTACGCTAGTTCAAGCCAGGCTATTTCTGTTAAGCGCCGCCTTCATTAGCGAGGTTGATGGAATACCCCCCCAAGTAAACCGTAATAAACTTATAACCACAACACAAAACAGCAGAAGGACAAAGATGGAAAAGAAATCTTGATGTCAACTATAAAATGCCAATGAAGTCTGGTCTACAGTTAGTCTTTTCTACTCAAGCAGTAGAGATCTTTGAGGACAGATTTGACCATCTGAAGTCCCCACATGCTTGTAGACACAGGCGCTGATTCAGCCTGAGCAGTCCACTGCAAATGAACTGATACTGAAGATAAGAATTTCTCACTGATGTTACTTGGCTTGGCGTCTGTAGAAACTTTCCACTGCTTGTGGTCTTAAGTGCTCTCCTTTTACAAAACAACAACAATGACAGCACCATTTGCACTACTATCAACTAAAACGACCACAAACAAACAAACAACCAAACACATACACAACTACACCCAGTCATGTAATCTAATCCCATGCTTCTCCCCGGCCCTTTTGTGTATTCAGATCGAATGCAGTGTCCTCAGCTTGTGACATGTGAGCAAATGCTGCACCCAGCCAGGCTGTGGTGATGACTCACACATGACTGAGATGGAGCTGGTATCTACTGCATGAGAATACTATAGTGCTTAATCATCCGCATAGGATGAAGGAGTTGAACCATATCTCTGGCTTGAAGCACACACATGCTACATTAATGTCCTTGGTCTTATTTATGTTGCATATTACACTGAGGTTTTATTTACCCTACTCTTTTTCTTTCCCTATTTCTGATACATTTTCTCTCCTGCTGCATTATTATGACACTAAACAGTAAACACCATTTTAATTATTTATCTCATATTTATTCTTTTTCAATTAAAAAGTTTATTTATTTATCTATAGAGCAGTTTTATCAATTTACAATGTCTCAAAGTGTGTGTGTGTGTGTGTGTGTGTGTGTGTGTGTGTGTGTGTGTGTGTGTGTGTGTGTGTGTCTCGTCTGACCTCCTCTCGGACTGCTCCACGAGCTTCACAGCCAGCGACTCGGCCTCGCGCATCTTCTGCTCCATCAGTCGTTTCTCCTCCTTGGTCTTGAGCGCCGTCACCTCCAGCCGCTGGCGCTCCTGCTCCGCCTCCGCAGCCTTGTGAGCCAGCAGCTTGGCCTCCTCCTCCGCGATCTGGGCCTTCTCTGCCAGCAGGTCCGCCGTCTCCTCTGAGCGGAGCTAGACAGACAGCAACGGCATTGAGTCAACAGTAGGGGTGGGACGGTATGGATGTTTTCTTAACGCGGTTGGAAAGCAGGAAATGACCGTGATTTCACAGTATACCGCTTTAACACCCCCCCCCTAGGATTCTACTTCATGTAGCCGCCTGCAGACGTCTTAAGATAACTGAATAGACTTAATGTGATTATTTCTGAGATTCTGATACGTTTTTAACCCGGAATTGTGCATATGTCATAGTTGAAAACATATTATGCAGTCATCTTAAGACCTTTGCAGGCGGCTACATGAAGTAGAATCCCCCAAATGTTTCACAGATTTTTCTTTTTTTGTTTTGCGGTGATGACTGTGACAAGCTCAGACCCGCCCGCGGTAGGCATCACGCGACCGCGGTATTGCGGCAATGCGGTTACCGTCCCAGCCCTAGTCAACACTCAACAGTCATAGTTTTACTGTTTATGCACATTTACATGAAGTCATTTAGGTGATTTTTTTCCTAATCTGCCATCTCCTCCGAGCGAAGCTAGTTAGACAGCAACAGCATTGAGTCAACACTCGACAGTGATAGTTTTACTATACAAATAAACATTTACTTACTTACTTACTACTACTTACGTACTGTTTATGTACATTTACATAAAGTCATTTAAGTGATTTTTTTTTTAAGAAATTGCGTGACTTTCGATAATCATTTGAACTTGATTTTTAAAAAAATCTGTGTGTCTCTGTCTGTGTGTCTCTGTCTCTGTGTGTAATGTGTATCCTCACCAGGGCCTCGTTGGCCATGCGGGCTTCGTCCTGCAGCTGGAAGAGGCGTCGCTCCATCTCCTCTTTGGCTCTCTCCGCCTCCTCCCTCATCTGCTTCTCCCGGGCCAGCACCTGCCTCTCCATCTGACCATTCATCCATCACACACACGACACACACACACACAACACAACGAAGACATGGCACACACACGACACACACAACACAATGAAGACACGGCACACACACACGACACACACAACACAACGAAGACAGGGCACATACACACGACACACAACGCCCGTCACAGGAGTCACACGGTCAGCAAAGAATAAAAGCAAGCTTTTAGAATACGATTGGGTCTTTCATTTCAGCTATCAAACTGCCAATTGGCAAAATGTTCTAATCCATCATGAAAGCCATCTGAGAGTTAAAGGTGCTCCAAGCGATGCTGGGTAACATCACTTCTGTTAACATTCAAACAAAACAGAGACTAGCTCGCTACTTCCTCCCCCTCCCTCCCGTGCAATTGAAACTCCTCCTAAACAAGCATCTCGTCTGTGATTTGCTGGATCAGTTTGTTATGTATGGGCTAGGTTTGCCCAGGTTGTTTTTGTTGCCGTTTTTGGAGCCTGGGCGGTCCACAGAGATCGCGTTTTTTTACAGTGTTTTCAGGACGCAGGCAGCTAGCGGATGGTAAGGTGATGTTTGCTGTAAGTGACAAAAAGTGTTTTAGCCTAAAAAACGTGTGGCATCGCTTAGAGCACCTTTAAGAGAAGGCTGATTTGAAGCACCATCAAGCAGATAATCAATCTGTCTATTCATCAGTTAATTAAGAAGTGGGCCAAGTTATAATCAATAGATCCATGAGTAAGAGCCTGAACCTTTTTCCTGGCTTTCTCTTCCTTGGCCAGAGCCTTCATCTGCTGGACCTCTATCGAGTCCACTTTTCTTCTCCTCATGAACAGGTCGTGGTTCCCAATGCAGAGCTGCAGGATCTGTGATAAATTAATCACATTTACATTTTATTTGTTTAGTAGACACTAACAGTTAGGAACAAAATTACTCATACTCATATTGATTTAATATTTTCTCTTGACCAATGTTTGTTCTGAGTAAATGGTAACACTAAAACAAGGGGCTATATCAAGATTTTTGGAGGAAAAGATCTGGTCTGCCAAAAGACCTGCCCCAATAGGCGGCATTGGACCATTAAACCACACAATGATCCAAAACATACAGCCAAACAAGGCAAGAAATGGAGAATAATATATTTTAGATTAATAACATTTTAGAGTGGCCCAGCCAGAGTCCAGACCTCAATCCGTCAAAAAAGTGAGCACAAGGCCAGAGTGATGGCAAATAATCATTACTGCCTCAAAACCCAGATTGCTGCTAAAAAGGTGTGGTCTAGAATCATTGTGGAGAAATGGGGAGGTTTGGTAGATATTATAAGAACCATATTGAGAGCTGTGAATGCAAATAAAGATGTTTCCATTGATTATTTACAAAGCGTATTAATAATTTGGGACATGCCATTTTTCATAAAAATGTAAAAAAAAAAAAAAAAAATGAAAACGCTTCTTTTTTTGATTCCATGTTTCTCCCACATTGTCTTACAACCTTTTGGCATGTGGCAGTGTCATTTTCAGTCGGAACAAACATATTGGTCAAGAGAAAAAAAACATTAAATCAATATTTGCCATTTTATTCTTAACTGTAAATGTTAAGAAAAGCCAGCACTTCTTCTGAGACGATGCAGTCATCTGTTCGTATTGCATTACATTACACTGTGCATTCACATATCTATATGTCTATATATCACATATCTATATGTCTATATATCACATATCTATATGTCTATATGTGTGTGTGTCAGTCATAAGAGAATCCATTAAGAAATGAAAATAAGATCACAGCCACAATGTATAATTCTACATTCTAAATAGATCTCTTCACCTACCAGTTTGTTAACACGTAGCTGAGAAGAGTAGAACTTGAAAACATCCTTCTTCTTGTCAAGTGGCTTTATCGTGAACTAACAGCAGAGAAATATACAACAGCATTAGTACGTAACAATAGTCTAAAATCCACTCAATCAAAAGGAAGGCCATCAGATCTAATGTATAGCTGGGATCAGATGAGCAATGCAATAACACAAACAATAGCAACAGATAGACGGACAGAACACTGAAATTCTCTTAAATATCTTTCACTATGTGCTACGATCAAGACTTCCAAGATTTCAAGCTGGCCTTCATTTCTTCAGGACTTATCAATTATTTCTTTCTCACTTACGCACACACACACGCGCGCACACACACACACACACACACGCACACACACACACACACACACGCACACACACACACGCACACACACACCTCTTTCTCGCTGTATGAGATGTTGCGGATACCACTCCAGGGGAAGGACTTGTTGGGGGTGAGCTTGCTGTTGGGGCTGTAGATGTGCAGACCCTGGGCATCCACACCCAGCTGCAGCTCCGTGTCACGCTTGTTTTGCTAAGGAAAGAAACATCAGAGGACGTCAGTGGTGCACGAGTGCTTGTGTGGGTCTCAAACACAAGGGGATCTCTGACCCCAACCGGCCAGGCGGCAGTGGTGCACAAGTGCTTGAGTGGGCCTCAAACATCTGCTGACCACAACAGGGCAGGCCACTCAGCAGTGGCTAAGGAGGAGGAAGAGGAGTCGTTCAGCAGCAGAAAAGTGAGTAGAAAGCACTATATCAATGCATGAGCATATCAATATTATACCAATACTATATCAGTACCATTACAATCTACCATATGAAATTCCCAAACAAAAGAACAGCATTTCAGTATGAATGTATTGTATTTTCTTATCGTTACTGTAGCATTTGTGATGGAAAGCACACGTTATTATTACCAAAGCATTTGTGAGTTATATTAAAACTGATTGACATGTTCTGGTAGTTCTGACGCTTATCAGCAAGGCCTCAGAGTATTGATGAGCAGGAACCTACTGTGATGGAGAAGTAGCTAACACCGTACATCTCAAGGTCCTGTGCTATCTTCAGGTACTCCATCTCCGCCTCATCCCTGAACAGAAACATGAATTCGGTGAAAATATAGCCAAAGAATGTATGGTGATGATTTTTCTTTTAACCAAAGTGTTCAAATGGACATATTAAACACTATTAGGGGTCAATCACTGTCTTCTTAACCAGTGACTGAACAGAGGCAGCTAACAGAACCTCAATGAGCAGCAAACAAGGATTCTGTTTAGAATTGGAACCAAAGAAGCTTGGCCGAGGTTCTAGAGAGGAAAGGGTGTGTTACCTGGCGATACCTCTGTGCTCTGCATACCAGGCGGTGATCTTCTCCTCCCACATGTCCGGGGTCATCTGGTACTGCATCAAAACCTGTTCGCACACAGACAGACACGTCCACAGTTTAAATCTATACAGTATTTTTACAAAAATCATCTATGTATAACAAACAAAACCCAATTAATAAACATCTGTCATCAATTGTGTCTGTAATTTCTTCCAAAGACAATGGCATGAAATAACTGCAGATCATACATCATCACAACATCATAACTCACACACACACACACAATTATGAACACCAGCATTATCGAGAAAGGTAAAACGACAAAAGATCACACCCTTACTCACTCTTTTAGGCAGGAGTTCATCTTGGGCCAAAAAGCCAGGTTTGTGGAAGTTTGGGTCATAGTCACCATACTGGAAGTAACAAATACGCAGAGGTTACCATTTTACATGCTATAGATTCATGTTTCATTACATTAGAATTCGGTGGACAATGGAAGTTCCTACAAAACCAACCTTTGCTTGAACAGCATATGATGCCAAAAGTACAGACGCTTCAGGTGAACAAAATATCTCTTCATCTAATATCTGCTTTTTAACCTATGGGGTTGAATTTCAACACACACAGTCAATGTCAGAAACATTGTTATGGTACAAATATCATGTACGATATACATGTATACAATGTATCACAACATTATTGTCAAGAACATGCCAACAAAATACAGAGAGAGAGAAAGAAAGAAAGAAAGAAAGAAAGAAAGAGAAAGAGACAGACAGACAGGGAGGGAGAGAGAGAAAGTCAATAATTTGAAAGCCCAGGTCCACCCACCTGTAAGAAGAAGAGATGCTGCGTAATCTCCTGGACCAGCTCCTCCTCCACCTTCTCAGGGAAGAATTTTGCTAAGAAATGAAATGTTATTGGGGAGTCTTTGGGGACTTCTTGATCCAAGACCTGTTTCAGAAGAAGCACAAAACAAACACATTTAGACTGTACAAACAAACTGCACTACAATCACACCCTAGGTCATCAGGGTTTAGGCATCACGACCACACCTCTCCTCATAAAACATTAGAGGATATTTCAGTCAGTTACATTCATTGGGCATTTTTCCTTAGTTCCCCTCGTTAACTTCATTGTTCCTATGTCCCTGTGCAATCCAACTTGTACATTGTCCAGTGGTACAAATCCCCAGGAGTGGTAACACACTATTGTCCCTGTTTTAAAAGTTCCTATTCTAGATCCCAGCCAAAACAGCCACTGTTGAAAGATGCTGGTGCTCCATTTTGCCAAAATAACAGCAATCTGTAAGGGATCGAGAGCCTCCATTAGGACTGGGACTACCGCAATACCAACATATGGCGCCTTGTTGCTTGTCCACCCTATGCTTACTCACCCGTTTCTCTGTCTTCAGCCAGGCGTTGGTATCCTTCACCTTATATCTCAGACCAAAGAACCAGGTTTCCCGAAGTCCAATGGTACGGCAAACAAGGTCAAACAGGTCTTTTCCTTTCCACTTAACCTAAAGAAAACAAAAAGTTATTGTGTCTGGTTCACTTCCCATTGTTTTCAAACTTCATAAGCAGGGTAACTTACTTCACAACTGAATTCCATTTCGGCATCCATAGTGACGACTTTGACTTTAAAAGTCTTGGGCTGTTTCTTCTTTAGGCCAAGGATAGACATTTTCAGCTCTGGATCCTAAGTGATGAGCAAAAGAGGAGGTAATGTTAGTTTTGCTTTATGAATTGAGATGTGACGTAGTTACATTTAACACAAGTCTGCAGCACATCATGGTAGGACCCCATTACCATCAGAAATCAATGCATTGTTATTGTTGTGCAACGTGAAGCAACTCCGCAAGCTCTGCAAAACTACTTCATCAAGACAGCTACCGTTAGACGTGAAACGTCAAATAAAGTTGACAACCTGGCAGGGGTTTGGTATTTAGCCAGTTATCATTGTTCGACTCCAAATTGTCCATAGATGTTTTAATTTTAGCTCACGGAACTAACAAGACACTGGAGTAGAACTTAAAGCAGCCATCATACTATTATTGTCTGTGGATTAACGTTAAAGACAACCCGT
The DNA here is from genome assembly GCF_018492685.1 of Alosa sapidissima. Taxonomy (NCBI): domain Eukaryota; kingdom Metazoa; phylum Chordata; class Actinopteri; order Clupeiformes; family Clupeidae; genus Alosa; species Alosa sapidissima. Next base: position 20,088,569 of record NC_055961.1, read on the forward strand.
CGCTAAATGGACCAACCAACCATTATTTTTTTGTTTCTTATCTAATTTCTGAGACATAAATGTTATGCAAGAAACGGACGGCACTACGGAAGATAGCTAACGTTCAAAAACAAAAACAGCTAACGTTTGACGTTAACGCTACGTGAATGTTAGCCAGCTCACTGTTGCTAACCAAAGAGCTAATCTAACTAACCTGGCTAATTAAGTCAGGCATTGGAATAAATCGCATTTCTATATAATGTCCTTGTTATTTGAAGTGAACAGAAAAGAGACGAATGTAAGGACGTTAAAACAACCCAAATACCACTCACTTCATAACTGACGTTGGTCAGTGAAGTTAGTAGCGAGCTGGCCATGTTGCTGTAATGGTAGCTAATGTTAGCGAGCATAGCCATAACGTTAGAACAAACTGGACATAGCCTACCTAACAAATAGCTAAATCGGTGCAAAATATTAAATGCAGACAACTACAATACGGTATCATCCAATTTAAGTCCTGAGAGTCGAATTTCAGTGTCGCCACAACAGTGCAGACAAGAATGTAAAAAAAACAGTGAAAACTTACAGTAGCTGTATGCCTGAACCGTGATTGACTTTCAGCTGAGTTGAAGTTTATCCACACTCCAGTGGTGAATGTGTGAACTGCAATCACAAGTAACTTCACTGTTCATCACCTTAGGGGAGGTATTTTCTGAAACCATTACACATACAGTTATGGAGAAAGATTACTACCTAGTAAATACTGTATTCAGATTCTGCTGACCACGAGGGTATATATAGCATATTTCTCCAAATTGCACTTGCCCCTAAATAATGTCCTTTATCTGTCCTCCTCCCATAGCCGTTGCAAGGGCTGTGAGAGAAGTGCACTCGTGATTTTGTACAGGTTGGCTATATTTTTCTACCGCTGAAGGTCAGAAACCGTATATCCGGTAACTCCGGCACACGAATACCTGAAGCAGGTGTGGTTATTGCTCCAGTCCAGTTGATGGCAGTAACCTAATATATAAATAGCATAGTGTAACAACCGGAAATGTGCAGTCAGCTAGACCCTAGACCCGAGAAGAAACGTTGAAAAAGAAACAACAGCTCAAACAGCTGAGCTGTGTGTTGACATGTTGTGTTGAAATGAGCAAAGTCCTTCAATAAAGTCTCTGGATATGAGGGACAAACCTCTGACAAATTCTCTGCTGGTATTTCAGACTTTTGCAGATAAACTATAATGGAAGAGCACACGAGGACTTTCACAGATGTGAAAAATGCAATTCTTTCTGCACACGAAAACAGTGGTCCAAGGGATAAAATGCGTTTCTACGATAAGTGGGCTGAACAATATGAAGAGGTGAGAGAAATAAAGATCAGTATGGGGACGGAAGCGATCAACACGACATTAGGCTAATCCTTTTTGTTTTGTGAGAAAGCCAAACCAATAGGCTTCTAGGGTCTTTGCTCTTTGCTATGAATTATTGTGACAATATTCCCAATTCTCTGTTTAAAAACACTTCACTGACTGTTCACCTGAATTCCAATAGCCTGTTATATCTTCTGCAACAGGATGTAGCTCTCCTGGACTATCGCGCTCCAAGTCTGGCCACAGAATGCATTGCGTCTCACGTTCAAGGTGACAGGGACAGTGCAAAGGTTTTGGATGTGGCCTGTGGAACAGGCTTGGTCAGTATGAAGGTAAATAAGTTATAACTGTTTATTGTTTTGATTTAAGAAATAAATTACCCTATATGATGCACTTCTCAATAATGTGCACATTGCATGGGCCAACTAACTCCAACCCTACTGTATATGGCCATTGCCAACAAATTGCAACATTTCAATTTCAATTCAATTTCATCTCACCTACAGAGCGTCAAAACATTGCACATGTCTCATGGCACTTTATAGAGTGTTAAACATGTCAAGGAAAATAAATTGCACTTGAATAATCAATTAGATATTTAGTACAGTAAGGTCACCATATAGCTGTGTACACAGAGGAAAGCCACATTTGTTTACAACACTATGTTTATCTATTAATTCACATAAGGGTCTTTTTGTTTTTGCAGCTGAAAGAAAAGGGGTTTCAGCATTTCAGTGGACTGGATGGCAGTGAAGTCATGTTGGATTTGTCCAGGAAGACAGGGCTGTATCAGGAGCTGTGGAAGTGTCTGCTTGGGTTAGAACCACTTCCTGTACAAGCTGGTATGCCACTGCATGGACTTCTGAATATTTGAATATGAGAAATAGAAGGAAAACTTAATTTCTAAAAACAGATATTATAAATCATGTGGAGATTTGTTGTGTGTTCCAGGTAATATCAACCAAACTGCAGTTAGGTTGATTAAGTAAAAATAAATTAAATCAAAACAACCCGATCACAGTTTATTTTAGGCCTACCTGATATGCACTTATGACCATTCATTAAAATGAAGGATATCTGTATTTGCAATTGAACTCTGCTTGAAATGTTCATAGGACTAATCAAAAAATTGAAACTCATTTCAACCAACATGGTCAACCTAGATTGGTGTGGTTATTGCTCCAGTTCTTTGATATCACCTGTGTTTTCTTCTGTCTCACCCCTCATATTTTAGAGGCATATGACGTTGTTGTAATTGTGGGGGCGCTGAGTGTCGGACAGGTACCCGTGCCGGTCATTGAAGAGATGTGGCGGGCCACAAAACCAGGTGAATGGTGCACCTGTCACATCAACTCTGATCACATTTACAGTACAGAATCATGTCATTTAATTAATCTCTCACTCTCTCTCTCTCTCTGATATATATTTATTTTTATGCTGTTTTGGTTTATTATTGTTAAGCGTCTTGCATTGAAGAAAGTCATTGCCGCTTACAGTTGTGTTCATAAGTTTACACACCCAATCTTAATGGAAATCTTAACCTTAATTTTAAAAAATGATGAAAAATGTAACGTTTTTAGGATACCAATTTTCTTTGTGAATGAATAATGTATCATAAATAAACAAATGTTCTTCCTTAAAATACAGGGGGCATAAGTACTGTATACACACCCCGTTGTTAAATTCCCATAGAGGCAGACAGATTTTTATTTTTAAAGGCCAGTTTTGGGCTAACTGAAATAAAACCATGTAAATTTCCAAAAGATGTTTTTCCTTTTTTCCTCTTTTTAGTAAACTTTAGCATGGGTGTGTACACTTATGAATACAACTGTAGCTGTTAGGGTTAGAATCAGTGATCTATATTTCTAAATGCTAAATGAGTTCATAATGAACCAGAGAGATAAAGCCATGCTTTGGCGCCTGTTTCAGGGGGGCACATCTGCATGACAACAAGGGCCAACCCTGACAACCTGAAGTACAAAGCTGAGCTGGAGCTTGCGCTGGACAGCATGGTCAGTGAAGGGCGGATGATCCGAGTTGCCGTCAGTGAGGTAGAGGAATGGGAGAAAGCAGTGCAGGAGCACGAGACTGGGTATATACCTGGGGCTGTGTATCTGTACAGAAAGGCCATGGCCCTGCACAAGTAAGGCATGTTAAGCAAGACATTTTGGACACTTGTGATCTGATTTGGGTTCGGATGTGAATGCTTTGGCAGTCTTCTCAGAAACAATGGTAAGGTATTGTGACATCAAATGATTTTCAAGATATGGTCCACATATTATTTGATGGTTCATAACTGAACAAAATGGCAAATAGGAAATCATTATGGTTTGATTTAGTAATGTTTTATATTGAAGTGAATGAAGTCAACTGCTGTACACAATGCTGCCACAAGATGGAAGCAGTGAGTTGACAAGTTGATGTAATGTGTTCACACCTAAAGTTTAATTAAAAAAAAAAAAATCACACCCCTGTACCAGGATTATATGCTATAAATTAGTATTTGTAATGCATTGTAGAATTATTCCAACTGTTGAGAGGTGAACCTGTTTCAGTAATTATCAGTAAGGTTACAGTTAACTGTTTACTCAGGAAAGACAATGTGACCTGTACAAGTTGTTATATTTCTAGGTAAAATCCATTGATATTGACATACTGTGGTTATATGTTCCTTCAGAAATGATGGTAGCAGAAGGGTCGTCACATCAGGTGCTATAGTGGAGGCTTCAAAACATGGCAAGGGATGGGAGCTCATTTTCATTCAACACCAGACAACGTTTTCGTGTTAATTAATCATCTTCGTAAGTTGGTATATGGTTAAATGACTCATTACAGGGCCAATGAAGACTCCCTCGCCCGCCCCTACTGCCTGTAAGAAGAATATCCCACTTGCAAGTTCGGTGTATCCTACCCGCCGACGGAAGCATTACATCCTGCATACAGCACAGAGGCAGGCTAACGAAACGCTAGCGATTGTTGCAAACGTGTGTGTAATGGCAGAGCCAGCGAAGAAGCAGCGAAAACCCTTGACGGAAGATGCAAAGAAAAGGAAAAGAGCTTCAGACCGAGCGAGGGGGAGTTTCGTAGAGAAAAAGCATCAAGCTTGCCTGGGGCCTGTACTACGAAGGGAGCTGATGCTGCTTTCGAGATGTCTCGTAAATCCGTCGCTCGAGTTGGAAAGTAAATTACCCAGCTTTCTTGCGACATTTTGGGCAGGCACGCCCACTTTACCTCGGAGTACTTGAGGGTACCCTGAGGTGGACATACGACCTTACAACAAACATGGCTGCGCCCATAGTTGATATGAGATGACATGTATTTTTTTTGCATATGTGTTGGTCATGTTAAAGTTGATGTAATGCTCTTACACACTAGATTACATTGCTGCTTCAATCCGGTCACCATTTCATGCATTGCACAGTCTTGCTGTGCCTGCAATACAATGTAACAATTTGTTTTGCAGCCGTTTAGCTAAAGGCTACATGTAGCACAAAATATTAACAATGACTAGCCTCCTGCTAATGCCCCTCGTGGCTCGAGAGAAAGGCGTTCCTAAAGCCACTCATTGGTACATGTTGTACTGGTGAGTGTACAATGATTTACGAGACATCTCAAAAGCAGCATTAACCTACCCAGATGTAACCCATGGCAGGGCTCGAATGATCTTTTTGTCTTTAAGGGGGTCTCTCTATCTCATGAAAAGTTGGCACACCCCGCGCATAGCCTAACAAGGCGATACAATGAAATAGCCTAGGCGCAAGTGGTGCTTTTGCGCAGTACAGTATAATGCGCACGGTAGGCCCAGGCTTTACCTTGACACACGCACACAAAAGACATAGATTTTTCATAGAAATTGATTACTTTTAATTCATTTCAACATATTATTGATTGTAATAGTCCATATCTCATTTCAATTTCACAATACAAAGAAATAGACTAAACGATTTAGTCTGTGCCATTCTCAATTTCACAACGTAACTCATTTAAACCAGACCACCGTCTCAGATAGGCTATCCTCAGTGTCAAACACAATAGGCTAATGCATGTAGTGTAACTTATACACAGGGGAAAAAGCACTTACTGGCAGAAATGAATAAAGCCAGCCAAACTATGTTCTAGTAGGCCAATGTGTTGAACCGTGGAAAATTAATAGACAAACAATTTTGGAGTTTGCACTGAGATATGGTCGGGTAGCCATTGAATATTCCGACATCAGAGATTGCTAACAGGTGTTTCAAAATAGCTGGGAACTTTCCGGAGCTCTCAATGGCAGAGGATAGCTAGATCATCAGACAACACAATCATTGTAGGCTGCATTATGGGCCATAATTTATGGCTTTGTCAATCAACATAGAATAGGTGAAGCGCAAGTTCAACAGCAAACAGGACTTTTCAGCACGTATCAAACCACGTAGGCTAGCCCAATGAACGCAAATAGACAAAACATTCACATCAAAGCAGGGTGACAGATTTGCGAGTGCTGTCAAATCGATACGGTTTGCTCATATAGTCTAGTGGTGTGGTGGTGAAGTGTCATGCTGCGTTCAAGAGCGTAGTGTAGGTCTACGTCCCGAGTAGCCTATATTTTAATTTAACGTCTTTAATGGTAAGAGATCGCACAGGGATGGATAATGAGCGGTTGTTTAAGATTAAATTACAATGCCAGACACCTTCAGATATGAGAGACCCCCTCAGGTTTATGACTTTGTTGCTTTCAGCCAGTCCTCACTCTATGGGAGCTCGGCTCCCTCTGGCTCCCACGTAATTCGAGCCCTGACCCAGGGTTACTTTGTAAAACCGGGGTTGAGAAAACCTGGTTATCATAAGTGGTGTTAATCGGTACTACGACGCTGATTAAGAAGTTGATTTGTTGAACTGGGATTAACCTAATTGGAGTTTGTGCGCGTTCACATAAAAGGGGCGGGTTGCAACGCAAGTCACCACTTTCAATGATGACGCGATCTCCTTATTTTATGGACGAGGAATGAAATTATTGTGACAAGTTATGAGGAATTAAAACTCACTTTACGACAAAAATCAAATACGTCGGCAGCAAGCAAGGCAAGGCTGTTGGCAACGCATTGCAGATCGGGTAGCCTAAAATGCCTAAAAGTAAAGTTTTATTTCCACATGCTCTTCAAATATGTGTTACTGAGGATTAATAGCTTGCCAAATGTCTGAAATGAGTTGAAATAATTAAATTGCCTATTTTGAGTTCATAAAAAGGCCTACAGATGCAACCCAATTCAGAAGTGGGCATATAGATTACAGTAATAAGGATATTTGAATGTTTAAGTAGCCCCCATTGACTGATTTAGTGTATGCCTAATCCTGTGAACATTTCAGATGCAACACCATTGCCAAACGCACATGGCAGCAGGTGAAAATGAAACACAAAAATATTATTCAGAATAGGTTTATAGCTTATTAATATTTCTTAATTATGAAAACATGTAGGCTAGGCCTAGTATGCTTATAGCCTTCACTTGGCCTCTGTTTTACAGCTAACAAGAAAAAGGTGTCTTTGAACACTACTGTAAGGCACCAGAGTGTTTTACAGTAGCAGAGGAGTTGGCCATCGCAAATAATAGTGGAAGGACGATTATGGAGGGGGTTGAGGGAGGCATTCGGTCGGATTCTGGTGCTGTGGAAATGTGTAGCCTTTATGTGCAGGGTACAGTAATATGACATTCAATTCAACAAGTTTGTTAAAATGGTGATTTTAATTTATTAGGCCTACTGTAGGCTATGTCTGATTTATTTTCGGACAGTAGGAGGCTATTCTTGCTCAGATGTTCAGCATATGTAGGCCTATGTCCGATTTATTTTCGGACATACAGTATTCTTGCTCAGATGTTCAGCATCACCGATGGAATACATGAATTGTCCACGTAAGGGCATTGCTATGACGGGTGTCTCATCTGATAAAGATAACGAATTCCCTCAGCTGACAATCTATATCTTCATAGAAAATATCGTCCGGGTATATATATATATATATCTGGCGGTCTCTAAAACCCCTCGCCCTGCGAATAGAGCTTCTCACGATTTGCGCTCCAATGTCGTATGGATCATCCAGGTATACGCCGACATTCTCGGGAGAAATTGGTGGAAATTTGGGGGAGGGGTGGTACTTATAAAGGGTGTGGTTAACGGAAACCTCGGGTTAACCAAGAACTGATGGCTCCTACACACAGCTGCGTGCGTTGCGTTGCTGGAGACGCATCCCATTCACTTTATATGGGCTCACGTCATCCATTGCCGAACTGAATTGTGGGTCCGTTGCGTCGCGTTTCTCCCACCGCTCGCGTTGAGAAGTTCAGCTGTTGCTGCACCGACAGACTGCACCGGTCAATCAAGCCAATCGACGGGCGGCACCAACCAATGAAATTACAGTTATACTTCAGGTCATTTGCATAGCTACCGTCGGGAACACCCACTGGCATGCGTTGACGGAACGCAACTGTGTGTAGAAGCCCTGACCGTGCTTTCTATTTGTCTCGTAAATCCGCCGCCCGAGTTGGAAAGTGTAAGTTACCCAGCTTTCTTGCGGCATTTTGGGCAGGCACGTCCACTTTACCTCGGAGTACTTGAGGGTACCCCGAGGTGGACGTATGACCTTACAACAAACATGGCTGCGCCCATAGTTGAGATGAGATGACATGTATTTTTTTTTGCATATGTACTGTGTTGGTCATGTTAATGTTGATGTAATGCTCTTACACACTAGATTACATTGCTGCTTCAATCCGGTCGCCAATTCATGCATTGCACGGTTTTGCTGTGCCTGCAATACAATGTAACAATTTGTTTTCCAGCCGTTTAGCTAGAGGCTACATGTAGCACAAAACAATAACAATGACTAGCCTCCTGCTAATGCCCCTCGTGGCTCGAGAGAAACGCGTTCCTATAGCCACTCATTCGTACATGTTGTACGAGTGGGTGTACGATGATTTACAAGACAAATAGAAAGCACCAATAGCCTGCTCGGAGCAGGTTTGAGATGCAGCGTAAATTGCCATGGCAGCATATCTCGGTTAAGACCTATCCACCTTTCGTAGTACGGGTTAAGTACGCCACACGTGATCAAGTTACTCTCGAAGTTACCCAGATAATTTAATTTTAATATATGGAAACATTAGACAATACAACAATTGTGAGGTGCGAACAAAAAACATGAAAGCAACATCAGCAACATAATGTAATGTGACTTTGAATTTAGTTGGTGGAGCATGAACACCTTCTGTTTTCCCTTTGTTGTTTTTGATCATTCTGTAAGGTGTGTTTTGAACCTGATACATGCAATCTTTTGTACTTCCTACTATCTACCTGCTGCTGTTTCATGCTGACATTTAAAATCTCTTTTAACTTATTTAAATAAAAAGCAGCTGATGTAGAGGACAATATTGTAGTCTCTGGGATTTCTTAGTTTCTAAAAAAAAGACATCTAACCGTCTGACTGGGAAAGACAGTATATTAACTTTGTGGAAGACACTAAAAACATTTAAAAGACTCCCTGTTCTATTCCTGTTGTCAACTAAAAGTCAAATTCTTATGTACATATACATGTCATACTCAGACAGGTGAACCAAATAACCACAGTATTCCTTAACCATTTCCTTTCTTAACCACTATCTAGCTACTACTCTAACTACTATTTCTTAACTACTACTTTACTAAACATCCCCAAAACAGTCTCATATTAAAGTATAACAAAAGCAAAACATCTGTTGAATCATGACTCCAAAACTGCATGATTTCCTAGCTTGCCTCACAGTGAAACTGGATTTGAATCCATTGCAAATATACAAAGTCCTGACAGAATGCAAAGCATCTTTATTAGCTCGTTCTCTGTCAAACCGGTTTCACCACAGATGCTCTTTCACTTTGCTGAAGCCATAATTGAGAACGATACCAGGAAGAAAGTGGGAGAAGGTATCGATGTAACGGACTAGCAAGCCCCTCAATATAATACTACAAAATAGCACGACACATATATAATATCAAATTATGAAGACATATTGAACTCTTATTCATTGATTGATATTGATTGTCATTGTGCTCCTCAGTTTGATTGATTGTGCTCCTCGGGCAAATGAAATAAAAATAGATACAATGTGTAAAAGATATATCTAGAAATGTATAAACTTTTATTTGGATAACATCAAAATGAGCATTCAAATAGCTGCAGGATAACATTTCAGAACACATTTTCTAAGAACTATTTCAGGATCACATTTCAATAACTGAAAAAGTAATAACATCAAGATCACAATTCACATTCATTTTTTTACACATCAAAGGAACACACGAGCACTGTGAAATTACATAAATTATCTTTCCTTCATTTTACTAGACATACATTTGAACATTAAGAAAAACATATACATTTCAACAGCTTCATTTTAAATATATATTTTTACTCTTGACTGGCCCGCAAGAAGAGTACAAAGTCCAAGTGCACAACTGATCCAATCAGGGTGATTTTAACTAGAATATAATGTGGCAGTGCCTTGAAGAAAATGCTGTCAGTCAGATGTAAGTCTTTGTAGGAGTCATTGGTGGCTCATCTGTGAATGGAGCTGTGTCATTGAGCTGGGACTTGGTCAGAGACTCCACACTCTTAGTGGAGTTTGCCCTCTGCAGCTGGGACTTGGTGGAGGGCCCCTCACTCACCTCGGACTGGGGTGACATAGGCCTAGGGAGCTGGGACTTGGTGGAGGGCCCCTCACTCACCTCGGACTGGGGTGACATAGGCCTAGCGAGCTGGGACTTGGTGGAGGGCGCTTTGCTGTAGTTGGACCCCACGGAGGGTGCATGGCTGGGGAGCTTCGCCATTGTGATGGGCTGCCTGCCCCACTGGCTGCCCTCTGGGAGGGAACGGACGGACGGGCCTGGGGTGTGTCTGGAGCTGCCGTTAATGGATGAGCGCACAAGGACGTACTTCACGGCGGGCGTGTTGTTCTCGGAGGGCTTCCGAGAGCAGGCCGAGCCGCAGAACATTCCCCCCGCCAGGAAGAAGAGGATGGAAGCCCCCCACCCGATGTACACTGCAGCCCCGAGTTCTCGACGCTGAGAGTCTGACATCTGGGGGTTATAGAATTTCTGCACCTCCACCGCAGCGGTCCATGACACCGGGATGATGCACAGGACCGCGGCGACGATCAGCGCCACTCCGGCGGCGAGCAACACCCGGGCCTTGAGCCGGTCCTGGCCGTCCAGGAAGCGGGTGCACTTGCCCCCGACGAAGGCGAGCAGGAGTCCGCCGCTGGCCATGAGCAAGGCGAAAACCATTAGTGCCCGGGCGGCCTGCAGGTCGGTGCCCAGCTCCAGCATGGACTGGTACGGCTTGCACATGACATACCCGGTGCTCTGCGCCACGCATGTCATCCAGATGCCCTCCCAGATGACCTCGGAGGTGACTATGGTGGTGCCCACGTAGGCCGTCACCCGCCACATGGGCAGAATGCATGTGAGCAGCGCACCCGCCCAGCCCAGCAGTGCCAGCGAGCTCGCCAGCATCTGCATGCCCAGGGAGGCCATCGTTCCCACGGAAACGGCTCGCTGCAACAAACACACCCTCCTCTTTGTTGTCCTGCTCAGTAGCTTCACTCAGGTAGTGTTGTCCTTGGACTCCCACTCTCCAGTAGACTCTTAGAAACGTTGCTGTTGTTTTTAACAACAACTATTCTCACCTACCTTAGTGGTACCTGTTCAGCCCTAGCCCTGTGAACACCTGTTCGGTGTATCCATCTTCCCCTCTCTTGCGTGCGTCTCTGACTAACCTCCTGTTTACCACTACCTCTGCATGTTGGCTCGTGCTCGCTACTTCATGGCCTGAGATCCTCTTAGGTGACCGAGATGAGAGGTGGAAAACTGAAAAACAGAGAGAGAGAGAGAAAAGGAGGTGTGATCCAGGCTGGAGACCACTCCCCCTATTTGTTATAAACTACACCATACCAGCTCAACAGGATTCTTCTCTAGCAAGAAGACACCGTGGGTGTGGCAAAATGATGGCATATGCAGACAACGGCAGGAGAAAACACAAATACATCTACGTACCTCCTTTTGGGTAGTTGAAGCTAATCACATTTTGAATACAGATATATTGGGTTTCAAACTAAAGATTTTTAACATGATCAACATGATCCAGAAGTTTAACCTATGAAGTGCATCCATCAAGGATTTTCCAATTTGGTTCTTGTAAACCTTTGAGAATATAAAAACTGTAACTTAGTTTTATATTTTCCTAAAAGGTTACCATGACCAAAATCCAAGGATTTCAGTTGTAAAACTTTGAGGAGGATATGAAACTTTTAAAAACTACATAGGAATTGTGCTCTTATTCTTGATCTTTTTTTTTGTTCTAAATTTGCGCCACCAACATGTGCAAACGTGAACACGCTGTGCATTGTTCAGAAGCAAATGTGGGGATTTTTATTCACAGTAGTGAATGTATTCACATATTTCACAACGTCAGTGTTAATTTTGGATGCAACCAAGTCCATACAGAGAGGGCATACAAGATCTGTTTGCATTGCATCATTTTCTTTTTTTAACGGCTCCACCTCATGTAGGCAAGCCTATCAAGTAGTAGGCCTCATGAATATCTGGATGATACAATTATGGGCTACTCGAACTGTATACAGTAAATTAGAGATAGGTAGTTAGGTCTTAGAATCTGTGCCAGTGGGTGTCGCAGATCATCTCTCCCCTAAGCAAGAGGAGGAAGCCGGACACCCAGCCCAAGTAGATGGAGGCCCCCTCGCCCCTCTTCTGTGGCCTTGGGGTTATAGAAGGTGTTGTTGATGATGTAAGCTGACCAGCTTATGGACATGATGCACATCAGCCCGGCCACTATGAACAAGATCCCTGCAAAGGGGCTCAACAGACCGCCGATCGCTCTCCTATTGCATTGGCAGAAGTCACGTATGGCCTCCACACTGACGACGAAGGAGAGCAACAGCAGGGGGTGAACCAGCCGCAGGTCCTCTGGGGGAGCCAGAAGTCAATGACCGCTAGCAAGAGGCCCAGGAGCTGTTTGCCTGCCCTTGTCAAGCACAAGAAATATATATCAAAGCAACAAAGAGGAAAAGACCAACAAAATTACAATGTAAGCCATTTTGCCGTGGTGTAGCACCCTCTGTTTACTCCGAACTCCAATTGAGTATGACCAACTTTTTAGTTGTGCAGCAGGTGGGGAGTGAGAGAGAGAGACTGAATATATTATTGTGTGTGTGTTCAGGTTTCCTCTTTTGACTGGATTGCTTTTTTATGCTCTGTGAGGTAGAGAGAGATGGGCAGACTGACTAAATGACCACAGGTGAAGAAGGTTTAGAAAATGCTGCTGAACATGTTTGAATGCTGAGGCAAAAAGACTATTCATGTGCCTTCTGAAGCTTATACCAAAAGACTGTAGGTGCAGCAGATCATCCCCCCAAGTATGGAAGTATTAGACTCAAAAGTTTTGTGTGTATCATGTTTTGAAGTAAAAATGATCTGTACAAGTAATTGTCAATATCACAAATATGCCCTACACTTACAAATCTATTCTACAGGTACGGATCGGTTTTACAGCTACAAATCATCCTACAGTTAAAAATATTTTACCATTACAAATATATTATGCAATTACAAATCAATATTCTATGTACAAAATGTTGTCCTACAGTTACAAATCTTTTCTGCAGGTGCACAGACTTTTGCACCACCTTAGGGATAAGAAGCGTCTCATATGTATTGTGTGTGTGTGTGTATCAGGATTTGTAACTGTAAAAATGATTTGTGATTTACCCTGTAACAAAAAAATAACACGAAGGATTTTAAGTATTACTCCTTCACTTACAAATATATTCCACAGGTATTAAACCTTCCACAGTTGCTGTCTTTCAATTACGAAACTATTCTGCCATTACGAATATCTGCCGGTCGCACATAGCCTGGCGAGCCAGACCCACATTAAAATGTAGGGTCTGGGCACTCACCGTTCGCAGTGCTCAGTCCGAGGGGCGGGATAATCAGTTGTCTTTCAAATTCCCTCTGCACGCAATAGGACAGCGGCAGCGCTATGAGTCCCATGCGTTTCCCACCAGCGGAGCTAGTTGGCTAGTTCAAACGTTTGCCAACATAATAAAAGCTTAACTCGTGTCACACTGTTCGCCAGCAGCAACATCCATCTTATTTGTTTTGAAGTAGCAGGGAATTCAAGCCAAACCGTTGTAACTCTGCCATCAATCATTACGTTAAGCCCACCTAACGACTCTATACACGATTTCAATGGCTTGATTAAGTTTCGATTTCTGGAGCTCACAAGCCAACGGAGAGTTGCTAGACTAGCCCTGGCAGCAATTTGCTGCCGCTAGGGGCGCGTCTAGATTTCTATGCTAGCTCGCACAAGTATTTTCTGCAAGTATACGAATACTTTTGAGACTGTTCTGGCACTTCCTGTTGAATAGCCAATGGCGATGCTCAGGTTTGGCTAGCCAATCAGTGGGGTATACTACGAATCTCGATTAGTGGGTTAGCGAGGTATGTTGCGCTCAAAGCCAGGCTATGCTGTGACATGAAAGTGGATCTGTTTTAGTGTCGCTATATCACCATGGCAGTGGTGATTCTAGACATTTTTAACAAGGGTGGCCCTAGTGGGGCACTGATTAATTCAACGGTGGCATGAGGCAAAACATCCAGATAAATAGAAACAGGCTCAAGATGTTAAATTAACACAAATACATTAGGAAAACCATGCACCAAACACCATACTCATCAATTGTAGGACAAAGACCATACTCTCACATAATATTTTATTTGTATTTGCATATAATGCAAATACAAATAAACAAACATATTAAATCTAAGTTGTCTATCAATGGGTTATGCTGAGCTAAAACAAATTCCATCATGGGGACATTAAACTGACGGTGACGGTGTGTTTCTGATGTCAGATTATTATGTAGGCTAGCCTATCTAGACTGTTTTCACGTTGCAGCGCTTTACTTATGAAGTAGCATTAATCAATATGAGGGGCAGAGTGGGATAAATGTTGTCCCCCCTGACGATAAAAAATATTTAGCAGAGGTAGGGATAGGAAAAACAGAGGGGGGGAAATCCTCACCATCCCCCCCTACAAATCGCGCCCTGCATAGGGGTGAGAATATTCCCCTTGGATATAGGACACCACTAGCCTATGGGACAACTGGGACGATCAAAACACGTTTTAATTACACGTAATTTACAAAGAGACCACACCGAAAGTTAATATTTTGTCACTAGCAATAACTTACATCTGTCTTTTGTCAAATACAGTTGCACTTTTAGCTCTGAACAAAACCGTTCAGGAATTCTTTAAGCAAAAGTGGAACGTGCACAATGTTTAATTTATCCCTCCTGGCCGGGACGAATAAAACAGGCATGGGGGACGAAATAAACATACAGTTTAGCTTAAGCTACGTAAACTTCCCAAAATTTAAATATTTCACAACAAATCCTTGACTGGTTGAATGGTCACCAGAATTCATATCGCTACCTGTAGCCTAGCCTAGATGCGACGAGTGTTTATAAGTGAGCTTGATGAACCATAAAGGAAAAGTTGTCTTATCATTACATTAGGACCAGGCTTGGAATTTCATAATTTTAGGGCCAAGGCCATTTGGCCTTCAGTTGGGCGTGTTTGGCAGGGGGCACAAAGGCCACATGTCAGGGCACCAAGGTCAAAGTTAACTATACAGTAGACATAA
The DNA here is from genome assembly GCF_018492685.1 of Alosa sapidissima. Lineage (NCBI taxonomy): Eukaryota > Metazoa > Chordata > Actinopteri > Clupeiformes > Clupeidae > Alosa > Alosa sapidissima. Next base: position 20,103,653 of record NC_055961.1, read on the forward strand.
AAATGATCAAAGTTATATTTAGTCTATTCACAGCAGTAGTCCTGCATCACTGTATGAAACATGACAAAAACATGAAACATGACATATTACATAGAACTGTAAATCATCTGATTTTACAGATATCTAGGCTGTATTTAACATTTATGTTTTATTTGGCCTGCTATGAAATTTAAAGCCCAAAGTTGGAGACATGCATGTATAAATTTGCTGCAAATTCAAAACCGGATTACTCTGGAATGGCTATCTGTACAGGGGGATCCTTTACACCTTTGTGTTCGGTAAGGTCTGTTTATTCTGATATGTTTGTATGTATTGTTTGTATATAGGAAGAGTTCGCAAGACATTCCACCGAGATGAATGGGTAGGGAGATGGGCGCAGAACTGTATAATAATATGATTAAATTAAAGTTACTTTTCTCGCGAACCGTTTATCACTAGTGGCTAACATTGTTTAAAAGCTAAGAAAAAGCTCTTTCATGTGATGTGATACATGTACTGTAATGTCTGTGTGATGAGTAGGCTACTTCGCGAGTAGTTCAACAGAGAAGAATGGGTGAATTTGGACGCTCTTTCTTTCTTTCTCGTCACTTTCTACACTGCGTAAAAGACTAAATTAATGTGAATGCTAAGATTATTTTGACAGGCCATAGGTTAAATGAAAATCGCTTTTAGTCGGATGCAAAGCAGAATATTGAAAGAAGGGAGCACCAAGGCCACAGTGGCCTGTGAACCTCCGATTTTCAAACCTTGATTAGGACAGTATTATCATTAAACGCTTTTACAAAAGTAGGCCCACAGTTAAAGGGATGGTTCAGGATTTTGGACATAAGACCTTATTTCCAAGTAAGCAAGTGTGATATTTATCAGTGGAGACCGTTTTCAGCACGTTTCATCCAGTCCTTCTAGATGAAGGACTGGATGAAACCGGGTGTACTTTGGAGTGGGTAAGACTGTCTTTAGTGGCAGGCTAGCACATACCGTTGACTTGCGCTAGCCTAGCACCTGCGAACTCTGCAATTAGAAGGACTGGATGAAGTGTTGAAAACGGTCTCCACTGATAAATATCACACTTGCTTACTTGGAAATGAGGTCCTATGTCCAAAATCCTGAACCACCCCTTTAACACTTAATGACCTAGCAAGTGTTGGCTGAGCAGGCTAGGTACAATAAGCAGGTAGGAAAATTAGTCTAGGATGACGTGATTCAACAAACGCAACTTGTGTGTGTGATTAGATAAATAGGCACTGGCGGATGCGATAGGTAAATAGATATCTTTGCGTGTTGGCACAAGCAGTAGCCTGTAGGCCTAAACTCACATGCTAAAAACAATAAGTCATGTATAATGGCAAGCATGTTTGTCACTTTCCGAAGTCTGTCTGACACTTCAAACTAGCGCTGCAAATGCGTCAAGAAAGGTCCCGCCTTAGACCGTCATAATGGCCAATCGTAGACTAGGATTTCGGGGTGGCACCTGGGGTGGCCAATCGAATTTCAAGGATGGCCTGTGCCACCCAAAGCCACCCCTCTGGCTCCGCCCCTGCACCATGGTATCTTATGCTGTCAACCAAACCTGGTCGGGAGGAGGTTATGTGCTGAAATCGTGTAATCTACTGCACACTGACCAGTCAATTGTCTTAAAAACGAAGTTCTCTCACGTGTAGGATTCTGTCATATATCTTACAGATGGAGCTCCGCCTCTACTAACATTTTGGATCTCGAATGTGCTTTAATAAGTGCTGTGCGTGCAAATATCCCACTATGGACGTGCATACCATACAACAACTGATGACAATTGATTTATTTGATGTTATAGGTTGAACACAAAAAATGACCGCAGTGTAGAAGCTATCGCTCATGAATGCGGAAGTAATTGTTTTTAAATAGAGGCGGTCTTGTGCGTCTCCACGTTTCACGATTGGCCAACGTCGTCCCAACACCGAGAACGCGCACAGATCTGAGCTGAAAGCCTAGTTTGACAAATATATCACATAACTGCTATCGTAGTATCACTTAACGTATACCCCCGAGTCAAGGCTTTGTGAAGCCTCGCTATGTCTACATAGCCTAGATATGTCTAACGTGCTTCGTAGTATACCCCACAGGAATCTAAGTTTACTAACCAATCACAGAGCCAGGAGTGTACCAACGTGGGTGGGTTGTGTTGGTGGTCGCAACAGCTGGCAACTCGTGGCATAGGCTAATATCAGAGAATGTCTAATAAGGGGAGAACTGCCACTCTCGGAAAACCTGAAACTCAATTGCCTGACACTGGCATGTCACAATCATTGGTTGCTGTCATAAATAGTTCCGTCTATAGCTTAACGTTATGGCAAAGAGGGTAAAACGGAGTAGGCCTAGTCAGTAATCAAGGTTCTTCGGTTATGGCGTCTTACTAGCATGAGATGCAAAGTGACAAGCCATATGACACATTAATGATTGTATGATAGTCTTATGACTGAAGCTTAGAGTGAATTGTTAGCAAAAGTAAGATAAGTAAAATAAGGATGGGTAGTTGGGTCATCGCAGGATCTGTTAGATCAACCCTCCCCCAACCAAGAGGAAGGAGCTGGACACCCAGCCTAGATGGAGGCTCCCAGCTCCCCGTGACTCTCTTCTGTGACCTCGGGGTTGGAGAAACCCTTTCAAGAGAGTTCCATTTTCAGCATTATAGTTGGCCCCACAAGGCTTCCGTTTTAACATTCCATATGTTATCTTAATGCAGAGGAAGTCGATTGGGAACCAAATAGAACGTTCAAGCATTGTTTTTGTTTTTATTGTTGAAAGGGTCTATAGAGGCTCACCAGCTAGTCTCTCCTAGCCATGAAGTCATATATGGCCGCCACACTGCTGGTGATGGAGATGCACAGAAGTAACAAAACTGTTCCAGGCCCTCAAGAGGAACCAGGAAAGAGTGTACTGAGACCCTTTGCACTTAAACCACACACCCTCACTAAGGATATAGGATGTTGCAATGTTGTCCCTGGAAATGTTGTCACCTGGGACGCTGGGATAAAGAACGCCATGATGCTAAACATGAAGCCAATGAATGCCAGCAAAATGCCCAGGAACTGTTGACCCATCCTAGTCCAGCACAGGTAAAAAGAACAGGGAAAGGAAAATAATTAACATTTTGATGTAGCAGCCTAATTACTCCAATCGAGTATGACCAACTTTTTAGTTGTGCGGCAGGTCTGATGAGAAGTGAAAGAGAGAGACTGAGAATGTTTGTTTGTTTGTGTGTGTGTGTGTGTTCAGGTGTCTATGCTCTATGAGGATGAGAGAGGACAGACTTTGCTCATTTAGGCAAGATAAGCAGCCAATCAGAGCAACCCTTATACACTTGTAAGAGTAACATCATCATGTCATAAAAATGTAACAATTAATGATTTACTTTTATTTTCAGATATATATGTCAGATTGTGACCAGCAGTAGAAAACAGTAATGCTATCATTATCAGTCACTGTAATGGCAGATCACATGAGATTGGATGTCTTACTAGCATATGGCACAAAATCTTACAACAGGTCATGGCAAGAACTAATGTAATTAGACATTTCCTCTCACAATGCATAACTAGATGACACCTTAATATGACTGAAGAGTAGAATGAAGTATTACCTTAAATGTTTATGTTACCTCAAATAGAATTATAGTTATATTTTGATACAAAGGTAGAAATGTAAATGTACAAAATATTTTGTAAACATTTACTAATTCATCTGGCTTAATGTTGATTATACTGTATATGTCCTATTATAGCTTGGTTTTTTAAATCAGCCTAGTGCAGTAAATCCATTCTGACATTATCAGTATCAGCATTTTTAAAACCCCCTTCTTAAACAGGAGCATCTGATGTCTCTGGCCTGTCTGTGACATCCACAGTGTAAGGTAAACATCATATCATTGTCATCACAGGTTGCCATCACATAGTGGGCCAGAAAACTGTTAACATTTGCCTATTTATTTTAGCAAGAACATCTGGCAAAAAAAAGAAACATCTCTGAAAAACTTTGTCCTCATGAATACGTTCCAGCCATTTTAACTGGAGGTCCAGTTCACTCCAGTTTCAGTTCATCATAGTTCATTGTTTAATCTCAGGCATTAGTTACTCCTCAGCAGCATCTGTGAGAGTAGGTGCTGCAGATCATCCCTCCCCCCAGGAAGAGGAGGAAGCCGGACACCCAGCCCACGTACATGGAGGCCCCCAGCTCCCCTCGCCTCTCCTGCGTGGCCAGGGGATTGTAGAATCCCGTGATGATGGTGTAAGCTGACCAGCTGACGGGCACGATGCACAGTACGCCGGCCACCATGAACACGATCCCTGCTGAGAGACCCAGCTGGTCCTTGGTGATCCTCTCGTCCCTGTAGAAGTTCGTGCACTTGGCCCCGAGCACACTCAGGGATATGGCCACCACGGCGACAGCGATGGAGACGCAGACGAGGGCGCGCGAGGCCTGCAGGTCCTGCGGCAGTGCCAGTACAGAGTCGTAGGCCTTGCACTGCAGGTGACCCGTGCTCTGAATCACGCAGTTCATCCACAGGCCCTCCCAGAACACCTGCGACGTGACGATGTTGGCACCCACGAAGGCAGTCACCTTCCACATGGGCAGCGCGCAGATCAGGATGGTGCCCATGAAGCCGATAAGCGCCAGGCAGAAGGCCAGCAGCTGCCGGCCCATCCTGCTTCCGCGGTGGTGGGACTCACAGGACGGACTTTAGAAAGTTTGCGGTGAAAAAATCGACAGAGAAACTCATTCAGTCACAGCGTGCCATCCGATTATTGCCTGAGTTTGACCAGATTTTTAGTTGTGTAGCAGGTCTTGTGGGGAGAGAGAGAGAATGCTTGTTTGTGTTAGAGAGCAAGAGATGTGTAAGAGAGAGAGAGAGATAGAGAAAGAGTGAAAGAAAGAGAGAGGGAGGAGATTTCCTCGTCGGGGCTCGGGTTACTTTCCTGTTTGACTGGATTGTTTGTTATGTTCTTTGAGCAGGAGAGAGGGGGAGGGGACAGCAGGTGTAATGGGCTTAGAAAATGCTTTATGTTCGAAAGCTTTGAACAGGTGTCAAGTCTTCACATCAGCACTCTAGACTCTTCTGCAATGCAATGTTCTAAAGAGAACAGTTACAGTTTTTTTATGGTTTTCTAAAAATATCCTCAAATTAGGAATCACAGTGATGCTGAAAAGACGGATGCTCACTACTTAATGAATCAATGGCTGATTCCAGCCTGTGTGTCTATGATTTCTGTCTCTGTGTGAGTCCTTCTAAAGAACAGCGGCAGGGTTCTCCAAATAGAGGAAGGGGGGTGAACAGGTGTCTAGTAACCTGTTGTGCCTCAGACAAAGGAAGGAGGGATGCAAATAGTCCTTTAGCCCCCGATCCTGGAGACACAACACCCGAGCCCTGAGTATCAGCGGGCACCGTCCAGGAGACGCTCCAAACACACCCATGTCTTGATTTACTGTGCTGCTTAGTTCAACAGTTTTAAGAGACTGAAAAGGCTTAAAAGCCCTTTACCCCATAACTTGCTATTCCTGGTCATAGACATTTGTGTCTATGTGGGTGTCTCATGTGATGTGTTCTTTCTTTTGTGTTGAATGAGGATGGGATACAAGTTACTGTTATATGCCATATGCTTGTGCATGCATGTGCTGAGTGGATGAGATATATGTCACATGGGTGAATGGGATATATGTGTTACATGTTTTATGTGTTTTTTATACAGTATGTGTCGTTGCTGTGCTATGGAACAGAAGATGTGTGGAAATGATTATCCCTATGTGACAATATTCTAATTTCTATAATCAGAATTTAATTTGTCTAGAAACATGATGGATCTGGCTACATGTATCAAACACTAAAAAAAAAAAGTCTTAACTAGCAAATAGTGGTAACTCTGAAATACAAATCCAATTGAGGCACTCTTGGACTAATGATTACAACACATGTATTGTCACAATACAATGCTCTTAGGGATGTGGACGAATAAAATTACCAAGCATTTTCTCTCCTTGCTTTTATTTTGACCTATCCTTATTGTTTGTCTTCATATGACTTATAAATGATAGACACCAGAATCACCCGTATTCAACACAAAAATGTGTTGAATGTGTCTACAGTCTCCTCTCCTACAGTCTTGCAGTTTCACAAATTGTCGTGAATTCAAATCTGTAAAGTGGTCTAATTTCTTTTTCTTTTTTTACTAATATTGATTAATGTATGGCTTTATAATGGTTTATAAGTAAGGGATAGAACGCCGGTCATTATTGGGAAAATAAGTCCCTTCAGGGCGAAGCAAGACCCCTCCGTTGCGCTGAGCTCCTTTCCTAGACCGCCACCTGTGAAGTAAGTGTCACCTCTTAGTGTGTGTAAGAAAGAGAGGGAGAAAAAGAGAACTATTATCCTTCTCGAAACTGCAGAACAATAGATTCTAAGGCCGATACCCTTCCACAACTCACTGGTTCTCTAGTGTGATATTCACACAATGTAGATTGGATTTGAATACACATATTCAGAGTTTGACTAGAAACTAGATGTTCTAGCTTGAAACTGCGTTATGGATCTGGTCACATGTATGAAACACTAAAAAATTAAGTCTGTGTTAACTAACAAATGGTGGTAACACTGAAATACAAAGCCAATTGAGGCACTTTTGGACAAATTATTACAACACTGTAATGTCACAATTCAATGCTCTTAGGAATTGGACAAATAAAATAACCAAGCATTTTCTCTCCTTGAAAAAAGTGCATTTATTTTGACGAGTTTCATATAAAATGATAATTTCAATGGCAGACACATTTTTGAGTACTGACACAAATGGGAGTAGTAAACAGGTAAAAAGACTAATAAGTATTCATGTAAGAAGAAAAAGCCAAACTTATACAAACATGAAACAGTTACTTTTCCTCACAGTCCTTAGACTCCTCTACACCATCGGTCACCTGGTTTTCCCGCTGCATCCCTCAAACGTAGTCCCCTGAGGCTTTGGACCGGGCCGGGGCGTACTGCGCCGCTCCGTAGGCCTGGTGATCTCTGGGGGGGCAGTTCCAGCAGAGTAGCCCCCCTCCGAGCAGCAGTAGCACCGCGGTGCCCCAGCCAATGTAGAGTGCTGCGCCCAGCTCTCGCTGCTGCGCCGCTATTATCAGCGGGTTGTAGAAGTCACGGATGACTGTGTGAGCTGACCAGGACACCGGCACCAGCACCAGGACGGCGGCCATGATGAAGATGACCCCAGAGACAATGCAGGCCCTGGCCTTGGCGCTCTCGTCCTCCAGGCAGTTGGTGCACTTGCCGCCCATGATGGCCATGAGCACGCCGAAGATGCCCACGATGATGGAGATGATGGTCATGGCGCGCGCCGCCTGCAGGTCCGAGCTCAGCGCCAGCATGGAGTCGTAGACCTTGCACTGCATTTGGCCCGTGCTCTGCACCACGCAGGTCATCCACAGGCCCTCCCAGATGACCTGTGCCGTCACGATGTTGGCCCCGATGAAGGCCGTCACACGCCACATGGGCATCGCGCAGGTGATGATGCTGCCCAGCCAGCCGATCATGGCCAGCATCACACCTAGGATCTGGAGCCCCTGTGATGCCATGGTTACGTTGGTTTCCTGCGTCTTGTGACTATAAACTGGGTCTATCAGGAAGAGTCGCAGTCGCAGATCATCACTGCGTGAGGTCGATGGTGGTAAAGGTTCACCTGAGAAGTGGGGTCTGGTTTTATAGATCAAGCCGATGGGTGTGGCTCCTAAGTTCTTTTGTTCCCAGGCCCTGAAGGAAAGCTGAAACTTGATATTGAAGCTCTCCATTCTCTGTCGAGTTCACTGAGAGCTGACTGACTCCATGTCAGCCCCATCAATCCAGAGACACTTCAATGTGGACAGACAGTATGGACAGACATATTATTATGACTGCTTCGGGTCATATAGGGATTGTCAAAGTTTTTTTTTTTTTTTTTTTTCCCGTCATCTACTTCCTGAATTTTTGGTCAACGATACCTGGGACACCGAACCACCGGGGCACATGAAATTTGGTGGGTATGTAGCCCCACTAGACTTTTACGGAAAAATTTCGTTTCGTCCCCGGGGGCCACTCCCCCCCCCCCCGTGCTGGGCCCCCCGAACTGCAAAAAAGCAGTTTTTCCTAAATAACTACCTGAACCGTGGCACTGAGGATGAAGAATCTTTTATGGTATGTTGGTCTCAAGGGCCCACATCAACCTGGCCCATAATCACTCATTTGTGATTTGCACCCCCCCCCCGGTAAAAAATGAAAATGCAATATTATTCTGCTTTAATCGCACAGGCACCCACATACTATCGGTATTAGAACTGCCGATACATAATTACAAATTCAGTAGGATTAAAAGAAAGCCAAAATAAATATTCATCATCATCATCATGGATGCATTTCCAGTATTGGCGATAAGTAGTCGTTTGTCCACTAGATGGCGCATCGTTGCAGTGAGACGTAATTTTGTTGGAAGTTAAAAGTGGGTTGGAAAAACAATGGACGCTTCCTACAAGGACTGTAGTTTACCGCAGAGAACGTCTAATAAGGATAGGATGATGTTCACATGAAATGTAATTCCCATTTCTTCTTGAAGCCGAAATAAATCTGAGGATGTTTATCGGACATGCTTGGTTTTTACTGCAGGTACGTTATTCTTATAATATCAATAAGGACCTAGGTAATGTTACCGTTAGCGTTGGTTGAGTGATGGAGGCCAATTTGATTGATTGCATTTGTAGAAAACTATAAATGCGGTTATACCAAGCAAATGGATCTGTAATTGTATCTTTCGACTGTCATTTGTTGCACGTGCTACAAAAATCATTCTGTGCAATGGAAGATTTACCAACGTTACACCGGTCTGATACAGTTTTGCCTATACATGCGTGAGACTGAGACGCCTGTTTATTTTGTTTTAAGTGCGTGCAGGGTGTGAGAGGGGAATCGATGTGCTTTGATTCCAGCTTGGTAGTTGTAGTCTGTGAAATTAAAAAGCACGTGTGTGTGAAGTATCCAAACAATGACACCTTCATTAAGTCTGCCACTTAGGTAAAGTTAGACAGAAATTGGCAGATTCGCAAGATTCACGTTTTGCGGTTCAATAACTCATAGGAGAAACGTTTTCATTGCACAATAGAGAGCTCTATGTAACCGTAGTAAGGTAGACAACAAGCTACAACCCAGTTTTCATCCGATAGAACCGTGTACATATGTGGATAAATAAAACGCATCCCTGTGAGCATTCTGCTTTCACCCGAGCGTCTAGGGACTGTCTACAAAGTGCAAAACCGAAAGTGGATACAAATACTTTTAAATAGCTTCACTGTTATTGAGCCTAGTGCTTCCAAAATCATAGCACACGGCTAGTGCTTCCCTAGCAACACACTACACCTGTCAATTACGGGAAAAACGGACTCACCCCATTTATAATATATTTTCATTGGGGAGAAAATTCAATAGCTTCACTGCCATTGAGCCTAGTGCTTTCAAAATCACAACACACATCTAGGGCCTCACTAGCAACATACTACACCAGCTAATTGTGGAAAAAACGGACTCACCCTATTTATAATCTATTTTTAATGGTTGAAAAAGCCAATAGCTTCACTGTTAGATAGATAGATAGATAGAGATAGATAGATACTTTATTGATCCCCAAGGGGAAATTCAGGGGGTCTCAGTAGCATACAGACATCACACACAACATGCACTTACAGCAGAAATGGTAAATATAAGTATAAGTATAAACATATAACCAAACTCCACTGTACAATAGAGACAGTAGGAGATAAGAAAAACTAACAAAACTAAATACAAAATATACTATATAAATTAAATGTAAAAAATCCAGTGTGCTTGAGGGTGATCAAGCATGAGACGCTTGTAGTGACAGGGCCTGTAGTTCTGTGTACATGGTGAGGTGCTCAAGAGAGTGAGTGTCATGGTGAAAGTGCAAAAGTAGTCCTGTAGTTCTGTGTGTATGGTAAGGTGCTCAAGAGAGTGAGTGTCATGGTGAGGGTGCAAAAAGTAGTCCAACATTAGTCCAACAGTACAATAATAAGGTCTAGAGACCAGCATAAATAATATGGACAAATAGGAGAGCAAAGTATAATGTAGACAAGGTAATATAAAAAACTATGTCAGCCTGCCTCAGCAGCCTGTGAAAGGCTATTTAGCATCGCAGGACTCTTCAGTCCAAGAAGAGTAAGACTGAATCAGGCCCGGGGTGGGAAATCGGGAGAATTCCCGGTGGGCCGCTTCACTTTTGGGCCGGTCGAGGGAAAAAATATTGACATTTGTCACGTTAGCCTATCTTTTCTTAAAGTAGGACACGTTCCGCATTCTGTGCATGACACTAATGCAATGCCTCTGCATGGGTTGTAGTCTACGTGAGGGAGTTCTCCCCTCCCAAAAAGATTTGGTTGGGTCCATATAGCCCCCGTCTTTTCCAAAAAGTTTTCTCAGATACGGATAGCCGAGCCGGCCCTACAGTAGACACAAGCGCCAGGAAGGATGGAGGGTAGAAAGAGGCAGGAGAGTCTGAGCAGCAGATCAACCAGTCGACCACTGAAAATGATGAGCCCGAAATTAGTGATGAGGAGGCCATGACTACAGGGACAAGTAGAGAGGATAAATTAAAGTTATTTAATGTAAGAAAGAGCAATTACCCTACATGATAAACCTATATGCCTTGTTTGCTCAGAAGAGGGTGTAGTAAAGGAGTAGGCTAAATCACCAAACAACAATATAGCCTACCCATGCAAAAAACATGCAGCCTAAACATTAGTTCAATATGCCTCTTTGTGGAAGCGTGGGATAGGCTACATTTCAAAGGCTTTCTTTCTTTCTTTCTTTCTTTCTTTCTTTCTTTCTGTTTTTGTTAACTTGTGGAATAGTGGAATATTTTTTGTTAACTTCTTAGTTCATCACCTCCCGTTTGGACTACTGCAATGATGTCCTGTCTGGACTGCCCACCAAGGCCCTTAGCAGACTCCAGTATGTCCAGAACTCAGCTGCCAGGGTTTTAACCCACACAAAGCCCTGGCAGCATATCACTCCCATTCTCCAACAGCTCCACTGGTCGCCAGTAAAGTCACGCATCGCCTACAAGATCCTCCTGCTCACCTACAAATCTTTCCATGGACTCTCACCACAATACCTCACAGATCTCCTCCACCCCTACACTCAGTCACGCTCCCTGGGGTCCTCTGACAAGGACCTGCTGGCCACCCCCCGCACCAGGTTGCGGACTTTTGGGGACAGGGCTTTCTCTGTCAACGCTCCCACAGTCTGGAACAGTCTACCACTCCATGTCCGCTCTTCCCCGTCCCTGCCCATGTCCAAAAAGCACCTCAAAACATTTTTTTTCACCAAGTCCTTTGACCCCTAACCCCCCCCCCCCCCCCCCCCATTGTTAAGCGACCTTGGGTACCATGAAAGACGCTATATAAGTCCAAGTTATTATTATTAGTTGAAGTGAATTATTATATAACCTTTACACATTTGTTGAACCATGGTACTAATAAAAACTACAGGATCGTAAGAGCTGAAATGTTGCTTCATTTATCCAATTTCCACCACTATGGAAAACGTGGGCCGGTCTTGGGCCTGAAACTACCAAGCACTGAATTCTGGCAACTTTGAAAACCAGCTTCTTTCGAAGATGAACAGACACCTTTTCAGTTTCAACTAATGACTGGCATATTAGTAGCTGGACTAGGTGGCCTGTGTGTGTGTGTGTGTGTGTGTGTGTGTGTGTGTGTGTGTGTGCGTGTGTGTGTGTGTGTGTGTGTGAGAGAGAGTGAGATGGTGACCTGGGGAGTAAGCCCTAGAGATGCACATGACCAAACTTTTCTCCCTACAAGCAGGTCATTTTTTCTAAAAAAATAAGTTATTTATTTTTCATTTTTACCTGAAGTTCATACAAAAGTGACATTTCTGTTTCTGTTTTTTTCTTTGACGTCAGCTCTAAAAATATGCTGTTTGTTCTTTGAACTTAAGAGAATTGTGCCTGAAAAGTCCTAGAAAAGAATGTGATGAGAAATTTTGATTTGATGAGTGAGATTAAGAAGATATGGGAACCCTGAATATGCTTTATGCTTTACTATAAGAAAGCCAAAATAAAGTTCACAATAAAAGTTCAAAATAAAACCGCTTGCTTTTTACTTTTTAGTTTTACTTCAAATACTTAAATACATTAAATATCAGAAAATTACTTTTGATACTTAAGTACAGTATATATCAGATACTTTAAGACTTTTACTTAAGTAATATTCTAAAAGGTAACTTTCACTTCTACCAAAGTCTTTTTCTAGTGCGATACTTGTACTTTTACTCAAGTATTGCTTTCTAGTATACAACACTGGCCACGCAACACCTGAAACTGTTCTATTTGTGTGGCAGAAGCCACAAAACAGTGATAAAATAATTTCTAAAATCCCATTGTGTGAAGTTTCTTTTCTCGTTGTGGTAAGTAGCCGTATAATAATTGGGATAATGTGCTGTCCGTGTCCGCTGCGCATCAGGGTCCTGTTTGCCCTGTTGGGACTTATTTTCTGATAATGAACGACGGACAATACATTATCCCTTACATACAGTATTCAGAAGTGTAACAGTCCAGCTTCAAAAAGTAAAAGTCCTGCCACATATTTACCTCACAACTCTATCTTCAGTTTACAGTGGAACGCAACAGGTTTTCATATTGCATAAATACTATACAATGTGTGCTAGATATGATGCAGCCACACATAAATCAGAACCTGTTTCAGACTTGACTGAGCCTCAGTGCTATTCATTTGACTCAAGGAATGTTACTGTATGGTTATCTCTGATCTATCGAATGATATCAGATTTAAAATGGGTGAGTTTATGGTCAAATTCGTTGTGATGTTCTCACAGTGTAAAAACATATTCAAAGTAACCAATGAGTCCCATAAAATTTTTATTAACAAAGTTCCATGTTGTTTTCAAAATATTTTCAAGAATGAAAAAAAATAACGTGTTTATATTTACAGACTTTACTGACTTAAAGTTAAATGGATTTGCTTTGATCATCCTCAGACTGTCAACACACTGTTACTGACAAAATCAAGCTGTATATGTCTATTTCAAGCAACTTTAAGGACACAGATTTAGTCACTGAAGTCACAGTGAAACACAAAGTTAACAGAACAGCAGTTTAACAAATGATTCTGAACAAAGAGAGTTTACTTGTCTGATCCTGATATTTTCTAAACTTTGTCTCCCAAGCAGTACTTCCTTTGTGTTCTCGCCCCTCCCTAATATTGTGTAAGTGATACTGAGCATTCTCCAACTCGGGAGTAATCACATGTAATACATTTCCAAATGTAAACTTATTTTAACAAAATGTCTGACAGCAACTCAATTGGAGGACGACAACAGTGTCCCAAAACTTAAACTACCTCTCAGAGGACAAAGCCATGCTTTTACCCAGACTCTGATCACACATAGTCCTTATTGGAGGGAGCAGAGGCATTGGATCTAGCAGCTGAGTACTTGGCAGTGTAGCCGGTGTCGTCGTCGTTCTTGGGGCAGTTGCAGCACAACAGGGCACCTCCAATGGTCATGAGTGCACCGGCACCCCAGCCGATGTAGAGCGCGGCCCCCAGCTCGCGTTTCTGGGCCTGGTCGAGCAGCGGGTTGTAGAAGTCCATGATGATGTTGTGGGCCGTCCAGCACACAGGCACCAGGGTCAGGATCCCGGCGATGATGTAGACCACACCGGCAACGATGCCCACCTTAGCCTTGGCCTTCTCATCCTCCACGCAGTTGGTGCACTTGCCACCGGCCACCGACAGCAGGATGCCGAAGATGCCCACGATGATGGAGATAATGCAGAGGGCACGAGCGGCCTGCAAGTCCTGAGGCAGCGCCAGCAGGGAATCGTAGACCTTACACTGCATCTGACCCGTGCTCTGGTGGACGCAATTCATCCAGATGCCTTCCCAGATCGTCTGTGACGTGACAATGTTGCTGCCGATGAATGCGGTGACTTTCCACATGGGGAGGGCGCACACCACGATGGCACCGATCCAGCCGATGATGCCCAATGCGGCACCCAGCATCTGAATCCCGGCAGCGACCATTTTGTTCTCCACGTATTGGCCTTCAGTTAAAAAGAAATATCCTTGAGAAGTTGCTGTGTGTCTGTGTGATAAAGCTGCTGCCTTTGTTTCTCTCTCCGTCAACCGTTGCACACAGAGTGTAAGGTGAGGTCCCCGGGGTGGACGTTTGAGAAGGGTGGGGCCTGACACACAAACACCATCATCTAACCAGCTCGGCCGGTTTCACAGTTTCTTCCTGTGGTTAACAAGGGGGGAGGGGGGGGACTTTTATATTCCCCTGGGTTAGTCACACAACACAAATTATTAGCCAAGGGGACAACAAAGAGCAGCCCATATATGGTCACATCATAGATGATCTCTTTAGGATTAAAGCCCCTCTTCCTTTTCAGAATAGTGTCTGATTTGTTGTTTTTGTCCAGTTATTTTTTGTGGCTTCCTTTAGCCCTTTCTTAAGTGGCAAATTATTTTGCAAATTATTTATTAATGTAGGCCTTGGACCCTTATATGTTATATGTTACAATCTCCAAATGAACAGGATTGCCTTTGATACATTAAATATTATATTTACTCACTTATTAGGCACCTTTATCCAAAACAACACAAACAAAACAACAATACAAGTGAGGAACAACGCTCACTTTAGCCACAGGACAATGAGTCCTTGGAGTAACATGACACCCGTGGTAGTTCCGGTCTAATTTCCTTGAAATGTCTATTGTATGCATTGCTGAATTTCTTAGAAAAACAGCCTAGCAAGCCTGTTAGAGCCATTTGAATTTTTAGCACCCAGAATGTATGTGCGTGGTGTCCTGTGAGGTCTTACAGGTCTGAATCATTTAATATGGCCTTTGTCTTCATTCCTTCATATAGAGATGAATAGAATAATTTGTTTAGATAGTACCTTTAGTAAAGCCAGTATTGCTTTGTGAAATATCAAAAAGTGAAATACATATTCAAACAAAAGATACAAACTTAAATCAAAGGGTAAACATTACAAGATAAACATACACAATCTTAAGTAAGATAAAGTCAGGAGATTGTTGTACACAAGATAACACACACATTGGAATTAGGATTATATATTAAATACATTCAGGTGATAATACACTTAGAGATGTAAGCTTATCACACACTAATAGAGTGGGTATCAGTGTAAGACACTCCACAGTCTGACTTAACTCTGTGTCTGGGCCAAGAGGGTGTCAGACTGTAGTAAAGGACCTGAGTGAGCAGTTAGTCAAGTGTGTATGTATGTGTATGTGTGTGTGTGTGTGTGTGTGTGTGGGGGGGGGGGGGGGGGGGGGGGGGGGTCTAAAGACTCGAATAGAGAGGTGTCTCAAGGCCAAATACACTTCATTCTCTATGTGCTCCTTATTGGTGCCCCCCCCCCCCCCCCAAATTCCAATCCACCCTCACCTTTCTTATGCAGCCCTTGCCACTTAATCTACTAAACCCCTCTTCTACTGCACTTTTTACCCCCCCCACTTTGCACAAATAGGCTGACACCAGACATAATTTCACTGCATTTCTTACTTCCAGTAACTATGCATGTGACAATAAACTTCCTTGTATCCTTGTATCCTTGTATATGTGACAATGATGACGAGTTACTGGTATGCGAGGTGCGGGTGTTTGTGGAAAGTTTGTCATTGGGGCAGCCGTGGCCTACTGGTTAGCACTTCGGACCTGTAACCGGAGGGTTGCCGGTTCGAACCCCGACCAGTAGGCACGGCTGAAGTGCCCTTGAGCAAGGCCTCACCCCTCACTGCTCCCCGAGCGCCGCTGTTGGTGCAGGCAGCTCACTGCGCCGGGATTAGTTTGTGCTTCACCTCACTGTGTGCTGTGTCTGTTTCACTAATTCACAGATTGGGATAAATGCAGAGACCAAATTTCCCTCACGGGATCAAGGAGTATATATACTTATACTCATTGGTGCACGAGCACATTCTCTAGCATGAGTCAGGCTGGGGAATTCTCAGCATGTTACGGTGCTCAGAGGAATGTATCGGACATGCCAGAGTAACAAAATGTCAAAGTATACAAGACATTCTTAACGTTTTCATTTTTCGATGTATAATAATTTAAAAATAAATAGCGTGTGCAATTTGTTTGATAATGGCTGCTGGATAGAAGCCAAAAGCTTTGTTTTGAGGAAGCAAAATGCCCTGTCAATTATTGTGAATCAAATCCTTGTTTCTGAAATTGCAACACTTTCATCATGCCAAGTTCATGGCTCAAGTCTCATCTTGACAAAACAATGCAACCTATCTGAGTGCACACTCTGCCCACAGCCCACACGATCACAATACCTTCACAAACAGCACAAAAGAAAGGTTTACATTGACATTGAGGTATTACATTGACAAATCTTATACATTCTTTTATGTAAATATAAATCATACAATACATCACATCAATATCATACTTTGTGTACAATATAGTGTGTAAGTATCACATGCAAGCATAATATCAAGTACTACTTCACCTACCATTGCCATTCAGTTTGGCTTTATTTGCATTGGGTTTAAGATATGGCGCAAAGTTGTGTTAGAGTTCCAGAAACTCTAGCTGAGAACGGATACAAAAATAAGGAAGGCCAAAATGCCACTGAAACTAATTGTCTGATCTGAGAGGACAGAAACTCCTGATCTAACACTCTCACCTGGAGGGAAGTACAGAGTGTTTTTTATGGAACAGGTGTATTGTGATTTTGCAGTTGACTTTTCTGTGTCATATTTGTGAGGTTGTGTGCTCTAATCTAATGTCCAAGGATTCACAAACCAGTCCAGCTTAAAGAACCAAAAAAGACCCACAATTGCAAAGAACAGTTCAACAACACAGATGCCCACACTACAACAGCAACAGTGACTTATAATCATGGTCTCATGATAACACATTTAACATAACAAAGCCTCACAGTTTAAATAAGCCTTTTCTTTTTCTCCATTTACTCAGTTGGACATCTGGCAGATGCTTCAAACTGTCACTTTCAGGAGTAAGAATGACAAAAATAGTCACACAAGAGCAGGTAAAAAGCTGTATGCAGCTCACTACCCCTTTCACAGATGATTATATATATGGTATATATATACACTACCGGTCAAAAGTTTGGGGTTACTTAGAAATGTCCATTCCACACATTATACAGAATACCAGCTGAGATCAGCAGTTTTCAGATTACATTATGCTTACATAATTGCAAAAGGGTTCTCCAATGTTTTCTCAGTTAGTCTTTTAAAATGATATTATATTAGTAAACAGAATGTGCCTTTGGAACATTGGATGAATGATTTATTGGATAATGGGCAATGTAGATATTGCATTAAAGATTAACAGTCGAGAACCTTTTTGCAATTATGTAAGCACATAATGGAATCTGAAAACTGCTGCCATGATTACAAAAACAATGCAACTGATCTCAGCTTGTATTCTGTCTATAATGGATGCCATAAAGTGACTCCAAACTTTTCGGTGTATATACTGTATATATACATATACAGCCAGAAATGACAGTCCTAGTGATTTGCCCCATTGAGAACTCAGAGAAAGAATGGTTGCAAAGTCAGACTCCAATGCAAATGAACTACACTAAATGGTGCACATTGACCACCCTACATATCTGCCCCAGGGACACATGGTAGCAGTATGTATGCATGTATTATACAGTAACAATCAAATGTTTGAACACTTACTAATTTATGTTTTTTTTCCCTTATTTTGACTATTTTTAACAAAACTGAAGAACAAAAACTATGAAATACCACACAGTATTACCCTGGAAATACAGAGTTCTCGCGAGAGCACAATTTAAATTTGCTCAGCGACTTACTCTGGCAATGATGCTCATTACCTATGCATGGAGCCGAGCTGCACCAATCACATCGGTGTAACTGATATAGGCGGGCCAGAGGCGAGCTTAACGGATGACAACAGCGCTGCAACATCAAAGTCCAGAATCAGTCAGTAAACATTGGTCTTAGTGTTATCCAATTGCCTGCGGTGATATTTTCAAATGCATGCTTGGTGCCGCCCCTCCAGTTGGGCCATTTTCATTACTCATAGCCAGACCCTAAATCTTTAGATTTGGGTCTGGATTTCCAGGCTAACACAGGATTGTGTAGTAAGCCAAATCAAAATGTTTTATATTTTAAGCTCTTCAAAGCAGCAAACTTTTAAAGTTAAAGGTGCTCTAAGTGATGCTGGGTAACGTCACTTCTGTTGATTTTCAAACAGAGAGATAGCTCGCTACCTCCTCCCCCTCCCTCCCGTGCTGCTACCGTGCAATTGAAACTCTCCTAAACGCGCATCTCGTCTGTGATTTGCTGGAACAGTTTGTTATGTTGTTATGGGCTAGGTTTGCCCAGGTTGTTTTTGTTGCCGTTTTTGGAGCCTGGGCTGTCCACAGAGATCACATTTTTTTACAGTGTATTCAGGACACAGGCAGCTAGCGGTTGGTTAGGTGATGTTTGCAGTAAGTGACATAAAATGTTTTAGCCTAAAAAAACGCATGGCATCGCTTAAAGCACCTTTAAAGTTGACTGGTATTTAGCAGATGCTTGCATCAAAAGCATTACAGATTCACAATGCGGATTCGGGACTCGCAATGGCAGATTTGGGAGTCAATCCCAGGCGGTGACGTTACAGCTCCTCCACTATGCTGTTTTACTGTGGTGACTGCTTATCACGCTCTTGGCATTTTCTCAACCAGCTGCGGGAACACAGAACCCTTGCCAGTACCCAAATAGTCCCCCAAGATTCATGAAAAGAAGCAAGAAATGCATGCAGGGCACATTTGTGGTTGTCAGTTGTGTACTAGTGAAGGTGTTAATGGAAATGCAAGAGACTAGGTCGAAGTACTCCCAGTGCTATTGCGCCACACATTGTAGTTCTCCTGTTTATTCGCTTGGAAAATCGCCATGTTTCATGTTGTGTGACCGTAGACATTTTTATCAACTACTCGTGCAACTGTATTTAAGTCGGGAAAACTTGGATGTTTTTGATTACTTCTACGTCTGGCTACATCTGAGCCCTCTAGCATAGCAACATGCTAACACAGTCGCGCCGCACACCAGAGCGTTTGAGTGCACGTACCGACACTGGAGAGGTAAGACTCAACTCGTGAAATTTAAGGTAAGAACATATATTACTACTGACATTGGGTGGCGTGTTCTTTTAAAAATCAATTTGACAACAGTTTAATCAATCTTGATTTGGTTAGTGATTAGGATTTGGCATGCATGATCATGTATACTTCAAATG
Source organism: Alosa sapidissima (assembly GCF_018492685.1). Lineage (NCBI taxonomy): Eukaryota > Metazoa > Chordata > Actinopteri > Clupeiformes > Clupeidae > Alosa > Alosa sapidissima. Next base: position 20,123,009 of record NC_055961.1, read on the forward strand.
TTTTCACGTCACAAGGCCAGTATTAGCCTGGACTGGCATCGTGAGTGGTAGTGTGGCTTCACACTTGGCTGTAATATTCCAGATCCAAACAACATTAAAGCCTGGGTGCCTGACCCGTTGCCTGTACTACAAAACTGCGACTTGTTGTGGGTCATTTTACTGGTGAAACCCTACCCATCAGTAGTCCCCCATTGTGTGTGTGTGTGTGTGTGTGTGTGTGTGTGTGCCTCTTGTGGAGCTGCCGGCTTCTAGCCAGCGTCGTTTACATACAGAGATTACATCAGTTTGCTTTTTTCCTCTCTCCTCCTCCTGATGACGTCACGTACAGGTCTCCAGCCCTCCTCTCCCATGGGACTATAAGAGCCGCTTGTTTTTCTCTCCACCTGAAGCATCGCCACACCCTGACGACAGGTACCTCTGCAACCGGAGCACACTCACCTGCACGCCTGCACGCCTGCCATTATTTGCGGCTTCTGTGGTTCACACTGGTAACATCCCTATTGTTGGAACATAGTCTAAAATCTACTGGGCTTTAGGAGCATCTTGGGGGAAGACACAGCTGAGGAGGCATCATGTCGATGGGATTGGAGATCGGAGGCATTGCTCTGGGTGTCATCGGATGGATCATCGCCATCGTGTGCTGCGCCCTGCCTATGTGGAGGGTTTCTGCGTTCGTCGGGGCCAACATCGTGACAGCGCAGACCATCTGGGAGGGCCTGTGGATGAACTGCGTGGTGCAGAGCACAGGCCAGATGCAGTGCAAGGTCTACGACTCCATGCTGGCGCTGGGCTCCGACTTGCAGGCGGCGCGCGCCATGACCATCATCTCCATTATCCTCGGCGTCCTCGGACTGCTCATCTCCATCATGGGCGCCAAGTGCACCAACTGCATTGAGGACGAGGCCTCCAAGGCCAAGACCATGATCGTCTCCGGCATCTTGTTCATCATCGCTGGCATCCTGATGCTCATCCCCGTGTCGTGGTCGGCCGACCGCACCATCAAGGACTTCTACAACCCTCTGGTGCCTGCTAGCACGCTCCGAGAGCTGGGTGCTGCCCTCTACATTGGCTGGGCAGCAGCGGCACTTCTGATTTTTGGCGGTGCAATGCTGTGCTGCACCTGCCCTCCGCGAGAGAGGAGGTACAAGGCCCCGAAAATGGCCTACACCAACCCCAACTCAGCAAGCGTGGGTGGGTACGACAGGAAGGATTATGTCTGAAAAACCAAACGTCTCACACATCTGTTTAACTTCACTGTGGAAATTGTTATTGCACTGTTTTCATTACTTTTGTGCTTTTGGAAGACAAATACCATACAATTCTGAGGTCTGTAAAATTTGTATTTGTAACCCATTCATTGATAAATCAATACTTTATGTTAATGTTTCTATTAAGTAATTCAAGTAATTGTGAAAAACTGTTGAAATTAATGTGTATTTTCAAGTGAACGTGTCCTTTGTCTTAAACATACTGTTAAATAGGAGTGGTGTGTTTTACATATATTTGTTTAGGAAAATCCTGACCTGGAAAAGACTCAAAACAAAACCCAAACATCTCACAGATACTGTTTGGTCTATTCATTTTTACTAGGAATTGAAAAATGTCAAGGTTGCCGTGGTGATTATTTATAAGTAATTAATGTCAACAAATGTCAAGATTAGATCAAACCATTTAACTCTGCTACATCTTAAAATTATAGACACACATAATATTCATTTTATAACTTATTACTTTTATTTATATAATGTTCTAGTATATCCATTTAAAATGTCTATAACGATAATGCATTGATCCTTATACATTCATGAACTGATTAAAACAGAGGGCAAAGAGACCCATCTAAATTCAAATTTTAGAAATGTATATACATTGGTCACTCACTATTTTCATTTGTTACTGTGTGTTACTTTGTTTTATAGAAATTTGTACTTATGTGCAAATAAATGCCTACATTTAAGATAAGTTTTATTCCTGAGGGCACATATTCTTATTTATCCATTATGGTTTAAGTCCTGTGACTTGACGTGTTGCTCACTTTAGCACACAAAACTGTCCAATGTTTGCCAGAGGAGGTGGCCATCACAGAGAGTGCCTTTGCATTGTCACTGTGGAAGCCAAGAAGGAAGCACAGACAACAAAAATACAGAACTCAGTGCTCATCACAGGCCAACACCGGGTCAGATTACAGAGTACTCAACATTCATTATATTTATCGTCTTAGTGGCCAAATGCAACGTCAATGTGTAGACCAAATGTATTTTTTAACACAACATATGTTAATTGATTCTGATAAATAGCCTTTTGTGTTTCAGAAAAACACATTTCAACATTTCATCATGGTTTGTCCAAAGCGACCAATATGTGTTTATTGCCTGGCTGTTTTGTTTTTATTATTATTTTGGAACTGAAACTAAAAAAGGACTTTACCTTGTACATATGGGTGTGATAAATATTTTACTTGATGAATTAAATGAATAAAGACAATTGATCAATTTTGTGACTCTCTGAATGTGTGTCAATTTTGTGACTCTCTTAATGTGCAATGGACAGAAACTGATGGTCTACAGACCAGAAGCACATACACACTGAAGCAAAAACACATATGCATACGTCTAGTTTTTAGGAGTTTCTCCTAAATCGGCCAGTAGGAGCTACTTTTAGCCTTAAGATTCTTTGGGAATATGGACCCTGACCAACAGCTTAGAAATAATAAGCTAATAAATCATATATTTATTTTCCTTCTAATAAGCTCTTGTGATTATGCATTAATGTCAGATATGCTTATCACAGATATCACACATGCTTATAATGCATATTATGAGGATCAGTGACATCTGTTCAGGACAGTACAGGATCTGTTCATCAACAGTACATCTGAAAAGGAATAAATCACCTGTGTTTTGTTGTTGTTGTTTATGTATTTGCTTGCTATTACTGCCTGTAGATAATAATACATTGTTTTTATGAGAAGTGGTTTAACTTCACCACAGGCCACAAAGTTCCTCCTTTCTAGCCTTTCTTTGTTGTTATTTCCACGGGGGAAATGGTCTTTTAAAACTCAGATTACAGCTGACCAGATGAAAATAATGATCAATGTATATTCGTGCTTTGGGGAAGAGTGGAAAGCTGAATCAGATAGCCTACTTGCATGCAGCTATAATCCAATTTAGTGACATTTTCACGATTTATGTATCAGAAACATACCAGTATAGTAGGCCTCCATGGGGTTTTACAAATGAAAAACATATTCAACAAATCTGTTGGGTCAAGTAGTTTATGCTCACACAATCTTTATAGACAAGATGGAGATGTTTTACATGTACTACTCTAGCACCTTATCTGTACAGCAGGTTTGGCAAGTACAGTACAAAGTAAACTTTTTGATGACTCTTTTCACAAGAATTGACAGAAATAGCCTAAGTATTAAGGTCAGGTTAGAGTTAGGGATCAGAACCTAACAAGTAGTTGTTTAAATTTTCAAAAGAACGACCAAAGAAGTTCTTAAGTGAGAAAACAAAGAAGTTCGTAAGAAATATGACAGTTCTTAAAAACATTTTGGTGAATACCATTTAAGAAGATTCTTAAGAATTTCTTATTGTTTTTCTTAGGAATCTACTTAAGTTCTTAAGAAAATGTTTGTGAATCCAGCCCAAGAACCTAAGTAGTTGTGAAATGTTGGAAAATTTGGGATTAGTGTACGTATCATCATTAAAATATGATGAATATTTGAAGAGTTTGGTTCCAAAACGCTATATCCTCAATTTCAATTAATTTTCATAAATCATTTTTTTTGTTTACATTTTGTTTTCCAGGTAGTTTCAGTGCAACTGTAATTGGGTTATTGTTATTTGACTTATCTTTATTCAATCAAAACAGCAAAACTGCAATTTTATTGATATTACCTGAAATACACATTAAATAACCTGACTTATTAATGTATTTAAAAATGGAGATAGTGTTTTGGAACCTAAGTCTTCATTTGTCCCATATGTAATTATCTGTCCCAGTTAAGTGTGCTTTTTCAGATACTAAAACTACACAAACGTCTAAAAAAGGCTGTTTGTAAGACAATAAATGCACTCAAGAAAAATTGAGACTGAAAATAGAATTAGGTGAAAGAGGAGACCACACTGAACTGCTACAGCTGTCCTTGTCACCATGGAGACTGTATACCAAGTATCTTCTGCTGCCTTCATGGAAACCTTGTCCCTTGACACCTTTGCCCCCTCTAATGAATAGAGATAACCTCCCCTTCATCTGAGGACAGGCTTTAATGTAGGTTTTCTCTCATCTACCATGCCCCCTAAAAAGATTCACAGAGGAACCAAGTTTGTAATTTCCTTAAACCTATTTGAGAAGGGCACGGTATAGCAACTAAACAATTAGGTCTGGTCTTATTGACCTGAGCCTTATTGTTTTGCCTCAGTGTTTTTGAAAGACTTAGTAGGTAATGGTACTGTGGGTTGAGTCAGTAACCAGGAAGTGTGTACTTATGACTTGCCACCAGGTGACATCAGTTCATCAAATCACCTGAAAAGTTAAAGGAAACATGATGTCCACTGGGCAAAGGACTCAAACAAACAAAGAAACGAAATAAACAAACAAAGAAAAAAAACAAATAATTAAAAATAAAACATTTGACATTCCATGTAGACTTTTAAATATTTCTCCTTTACAATATAATATATAAAAATTAAGATTAAGATTGGAAATGAATAATCTTAATAATTTATAATCACAGGAACCTAGCCTCCATGTGAGGCTCAAAAGTGGCTCAAGGGGGTGAGTTGGAAGTTTAAAAGGTCAAAGGTTTTATCAATCAGATGCAGGTAATGGAGTCTATTCAATCTAAAATAAGTATATTTAAAGAAATCACTTCTTGTGTACAGTTTCCTTCCCAAATGTTGTTCCAGAATATGGAAAACAGTGGTCAGTCACTAAAAAGGACGCTTTGGAAAGTGGGATGGATAACGTTCGGTTACGTTGTAACCTTTGTTCTCTGAGTGAAGAGACTATCTCTCCACTCTGTTACATATTCCATATGTACGGGGAACACAGGTGCTGCATAAAGCACCTGTGTTGGCGTGGGACTAGTGCTTTAAGCTGATCGACACAAGTCTCCGAGCAGCATGACGGTGGAGAGATAGTCTCTTCACTCAGAGAACAAAGATTACAACATAACCGAACGTTCTCTATCGTATCGAGACTATCTCTCCACTCCGTTACATATTCCATATGTACGGGGAGCCTCTGTAAGACACACCGGGAGGAGACAGTGCAGACCAAGCACACAGATAGACATAGTCAATTTACACACCCCAAGGCTTTCCAGCTCTGCCAGATGCAAGAGCCATTGCCTTCAGCCCAGTTGCCAGACGCCACCCTGGGCCTACCAACTCTGCAAGATGCAAAGGTGTAGTGGTGGGGTGAAAGTCACTCAAACTTGCCCAGCAGATGCAAGGCTGGTTGAGTTGTAATGTACAGATCTTCCTGGTCGAGAGCACATCAGGCCTCCAGGAGGAAGGGACAGCAACAAAGGGCATGGAATCCCAGCCTACAGTAGTTGCACGTAGCACCAGCCACATGCAGGACGGACCAGCAGTCATGTTCAGGGAGTAGTATTCCACAAAGTCAACAGGGTTGACCATGTGGCTGCTGCACTGATATCCTGTAAGGATGTGCCCCACCACAGTGCTATATCTCTTGTTAAATGTACACAACCCTGACAGGTTCAGCCTCTGTGTTCCCCACAGAATCGGAGAACCGAGATTACATAACCATACGTCCTCTTTCAGCCAAGCTTACTCAACGTCAACCAATGGGACACGTACAGTAGCCCATAGCCCTCATCACAGCTGTGGCAAAATAGTTCACCAGGAACTGATAATGAAGCGTAGCATAGACCTTCGCCTCCAGTATAATAAGTCATCAGCGGAGTACATATACATTCTGACATTACCAGCAATGGCAGTGTTTTCGTACATTTTCGCATTGGCAGGTAAGAGGTCACCAATGCAGCCCAAACAGAGCTGGTGCATGCACGCATTGTGACACAAAAAGAATTATCAGTGAGTCTTCACATCCACCTTTTACACTGCCAAATGGTGGGGTTCCAATGACCACTGCTTAAGCAGGGAGTCAACAGTACAGCACAAGATGAGTTTGATGGTTACACAGTGACACCATCAACAGGATAAGGCTCCCACATCTGCATGACACTAGAGCCGATAGTGGGTTCAGCAGCTGCTCACTTTAGCAGTGAAGAAGGCAAAATGTACAGTACTACACAAGCTCTGGTGAGTGTGTAGTGACAAGAGAAACCACTGGGTGTTCTACAGCGACTGGCTGGTTTGGCATGTGTCTGACAGTTGCAAAAGCACACTGATGAGCACACATCTTCAGCACAATGCATGGTTTCCTTCAATGTGTATAGCTAACAACAACGTTGGCTAGACAACACCCATCGGCCGACTGTAACCTCAGTGAAGAGCAGCAGATTGCTGGCTCAGGACAATTCTCACATGCCGCGAAGTTGAGGTGCAGAGCAGGCAATGGAAGAACTGTTGACGGCCAGATTGTAAAAGCAGGCAAAAAGGTCTGTGCCATTGAACTCCTTCCCATATTACCCCAGAGGAAGCCACACTCAGTGGTGCGGGCTCTCGATCGTTCAGGAAGGGCTACACCCAAAGCTTTCTATGCCAGAGTGATGGGCTTGACCAGTGGGGAAGCCTTTGCTTTGATAATGTCCAGCCAATTGCTTGAGCCCTGTAGCAGATAGACAGTCGGTCAGTTCTGTAGAAGATCGGTGTATGCCGAAGCGCTCTTATTGGGAAGCGATCAAGTAGCCATTACTCTTTCTGTTGAATGTTGGGGTAGTTCAATTGCCCTGCTCCTGAGTGCTGAGGTCAGTGCCTTAGGCTGGCAAAATGGATTCACAGCCAGGTAACACCTGATTTGAAGTCTGAAGTTCACGGAGAGAGCTATATTAAATCCCTCACCTGCTTGACCGCAGCGACAGCAATTTCAGCTCAATATCTCCCAGATAGGGTGACCACCTGCTAATAAGCCCAAGGGGGGACAAGGGGTATGTTTCTGAGGGACAATGTGGGACACTGCCTGGCGCGGCGGTGCCCCCACCTCACGGGCAGACTCACTGATAGTGGTTTACCCATTTCTAGCACATACCACCTTACATGGTATATTAATAATGCCCTTCCCCTAAACATGTGTAATTGCTGATGTATCATGAATAGGCCAACCAATGTGTATTTTTTTTTTCTAAATAAAGATTCATAATACTTTGAACATTCAATGAATTGACAGATGCACTTCCACTTCCACTTCCGATTTAGCTATTTAATTTGATTTATTTTTCATTATTTATTCACTTTAAATAGATTATAATGTAAATTTGTAGGATTAACAGGAAATTCTTAACTCACAACGCCAGAGGTTCACGGAACGAGAAGGGGGAGAAAGGATGGTGGACTTGCATGTTAGTAAAGGCAGGCGCAGGGGGAAAAAAACTGTTCAGTGTTCTGGGTAGCCTAACGTTCACTAATGTTGTATGTTAAAGCCACATCTAGGTTTGACTTCCTCCTGGAATCCATGCATTTCCACTGAATTATTTTTGGAATCTGATCCCTTATCATACCTGTTCATTCTTACTCGTCGCTTGACTTATCGTGACTAAATTCAAGATGGCTGCAAACGCCTTGTAAGTAAACTACCAGTGCTTTTTCAAAGTTCTCAATGTCTCGTTTTAAATGTCAGGGCCCTCGGAAGTCTACCAATGAAGTGTGGAGATACATTGAGCCTCGTAAATGGGTGTAAAACAGTGATTTATTTGCATGGCTAGCCCGATGCCGAAGCACCACTATTGAAAAAGCTGTTGGTAGCATCGGCTAACTAGCGCCAGATTTTGGAGTGCAGGGGACAAGCCGAGATGGGCTATGAGACATATGTTCACACTCGGTATCATGTTTCAATACACTTTAGGTCAATATCACACTTTCTCCTTTAAGTCATAACTTCTTGTGTTACCAGAGCCTGTCTACCGATCTCTGGTGTTACATTGAAACTATTCAGTTTGGTGCAACCCGGTACATTTTAGTAGCTCGTAAACGTCAACGTAGTTTACGTTAGAACTAAGCTAAGATGGAACTTACGTTCAACTGGTGCAACCGGCTGCAGGATATAGAGCGACCAATTTTTTTTTGAGCAAGCATTGATTATGCGTGACACAGTCTCAATTTGCGGGACGCATGAATTGGGCTTCAAACGCTGTGCGCGTACGCGTTACGCGGGACGGGTAGTCACCCTACTCCCAGAGGCTCGAAGAGCATACTGGAGAGAGCCTTCAGCACTACCGAGAGGTCCCACGGAAATACTGTTGTGGTGCTTAGAGGCCATAGGCAGCAAGCACCACTTAGAGACGCTAGGGGAAGAGATTCTGACGCCATGCCACTCCAACCTAAGTGGCAGGCAAGCTTGGTAGACTTGGTAGACAAGTGTAAATGTAACGCAACCCAGTTCCAATAAGTACTGTAGGAACTCAAGCACTGAGTCAATGGGCCACAACAGTGGGTTACATTACCAGCACACCATTCTGCAACACCTCCGCTTAAGTGTGTAGAGTGCTCGTGTCGCCGATGCTCTAGCACTTTGTATGATTTTAGGGGGCAGTCCCATACTCAGGGGTCTTGTCCACTCAGGGGCTGCAGATGGAACTCCAGATGTAAATTGGGACTGCAGATGTATATTAGCCTAAGGCTAACTCAATATGGTTAGCATCAAATGGTTACATTTATGTTTGAATTGCAAACCACACCTTACAAGTAAGTGGAATTGAAATTGAGCCAGATGGTCAGTCGCGAACTCTCTAGGTTCGGGCACCATATTGCCCTGCGCTTGAGACAGCAGGTTGCTGCACCAGTTGCACATGCACGATCAATCTGAGGTCTAGTTTGCTCAGGGGGGCTTACCAGAATGATCGAGTGCTTGCCCGTTCGCGCTCCTCACAGGAAATCTGAGATGAGCACTGGCGGGAGTAATGCATACAGATATGCATACTGACACATCTATTCCCAGCGGTGGGTTGTTGTCGTGAATCGAGAACCACAGCTAGCAGTGGGCTGTCTTGAGATGCAAACAGGCCAACCTCGGCAACACTGAGGGCCAGATGTACTAACGTTTTTGCGCCCACTTCAGGCGTATTTGTTTCGCAACGTGCGTGTAAAATCATTGCGAGGTACAAACAGGCCGCAATGATGTAAAAGCGCAAACTGCCTGTCGCGGGAGCTGAAAGTGGCAGATTGCGTTTTTAATGTCATGCATATGCATTCATGGGAGGATCCATGGGAAAGTGGGAGTTTAGCGTAAAAAGATGGGAGGGGAAGAGTAAAGAGCGCCTAATTATGTATTATGCGGTATGTACAGACTGCTCCTGAAAGCGCACGTCTATTCTGCGCCTAAATACTTCCGCCTTGTAAAAGCAGGTGTTAATCCAAATGGCAGTTCAATGCGTTAATAAGAGAACCTTTCAAAGACAACAGAATCGCTATTTAGAGCACCAGTTTTGTAAGTCTTTGTACTATCAAAAGCAACATTAACTTTCGTTGGCCTTTCGAATGTCTTACTTTCACGTCATTCACTTAAACTTTCCTACTTGCTAGATTTGACCAATCTTCCATAGCCTACGTGCACAAGCATTTAGAGTAGAACTACTGATCTTCATTATCTCCTTGCTTGTTGACATCTTATCATGTATGGTATTATTTCATGATCGCTAAACGTTTGATTCTTTTAATGTGGTCATCAGTTAACTTCCTTCTACTGCGCTTGTAGGCGCTAGCTGCCATTCAGTTGTGGACGTTCGTAAATTGCGTTTATGGGCGGAGAAAGACAGATAAAAGCGCAGTTTACACTAAGGATTGAACGACTGATAAATACGACGGAAACTTGGGTCTGATAGCGTTCGCAATTTGCGGTTTGTCTATGACGCTGATAACGCTACATTCGCAAATGTACGTACATCTGGCCCTAAGTGTTTTCTATATGCCTGCCACGACTGTGGAGTGTAGGTGCTACTACGACGGCAGCAAACAGCTTACGGAGAACAGAGCTGTTCTGAATGTGACCCCCAGGGGGTGCTCAAGCTCACAATTTGTATAGCTAAGCTAGGCCACCAAACAGAGCTCTTCCTCAAACTATCTAGGCAGGTTATGTCCAATGAAGGAAGAGGAATGGAACTGATGTAATCAAAAAATATACATTTATTAGACACTAGACAGACACCATAAATACACTGATCGGCAATCAGGACAAGCAAATGTTCCACATAGGCAACAGTGGATGAAATTCTACAATAAATTACAACGAATGAATAGGTCTTCCAGATGAGTTACAGTGTATAAAGTCAAATACATTAATAAATACTTTTCACATACACAATCTAAAACACTCCAATCTGCAAGAGGCACTTCACACCAAATGGGCCGTACACACAGACACGGCGTTTCACACTTCACACTTCACACTAGTGAGCACTGCAATATTGCACAATTCCCAGGCCGAACACGTATTACAATGACTGGCACACAAACAGACAAAGAAACAAACAAAACTAACAGGTTACCACCAGCAGGCTTCCCCCTAGGCCCACCTAAGTTCCCAGTAAACATTCAACAAATGTGGTAGATTTCCGAGGCACATACATACATGAATTGAAATAAAACGAAATAGTTAAATCCAGGAAAAACAGTGGCTTGTTCGACAGACGAAGGCAATCCTCCTGTAATAAAAAGCATAAATGGTTTGTAATGCTACGTTTGGTAGCATCGTAGCATAAACGCCAAAGTCAATTGTACGAAGGCCAATATCTTACTCAAATGGCTGCGGCACTACTTCCTATTACTAAATGTAGTAGCAATTAAATCAGGACTAAATCTCCGATTGAAAGACTAGCTACGTAAAAGGAGTTGAATGAACTTACGTTTTTAAGACCAGCCAAGATGAATTAGACGAACCAATGAAGTTATACCAGTGTGGATGACTAATAGCTGTGCACACTCTCGCCAGCATCAGCGTTGCTTCTGCCCATAGACCAGTGATTCCCAACCGGGGGTACGCGTACCCCTAGTGGTACGCGAGCACACTGCAGGGGGTACGTGGAAATTCTAAGGTGATAAGTAGGCCTAATAACCCCGTCAAAAATGATAGTGCATCAGTTTCCCCAGGGAGACAATTAGTCTGTGGCACAACCGCGCCAAAATCTCACAATCAAAACAGCTGCTTACCTGCAGACAGAAAAATACTGGTAAGCTATGGATAAATGGCTGAAACGTCCGCTTATTCTTGATTCAGGTCAGAGTTCAGAGGAGCCCACCGAGAAACGCAAGAAAGAGGCCAAACTGAAACCAAGGCAGTACAGTGAAAAATATATATTATATGGATTCATTTCTACTTCTGCGGACCCACCGCAGCCTCAGTGTTTCTTTTGCGGTGAAGTCCTGGCTAATAGTGCGATGAAGCCAGCCCATTTACAGCGACACCAGAGCACCAAACACTCGGGAAGTGTCGATAAAAGTGAAGAATTTTACCGACGAAAGCTGTCAGAATTTAAGTCGGGTCAGACTGTAATGATGAAAGCCACGAGTGTGTCAGTCAAAGCACTCGAGGCATCTTACGCAGTGTCCCTGCTTGTGGCTAAATCAAAAAAGCCTCACTCAATTGTTGAAGAACTCGTTCTCTCTGCAGCGACTGCTTTGGCTGAAATTATGATAGACAAGAAAGCAGCCGACGCACTCAAGAAAGTTCCCCTGTCGAATAACACCGTATCCCGTCGGATCAATGACATATCTGTTAATATTATTGGACAAGTGGTGAACAAAATCAAACTAGCCGGTCAGTTCGCTTTGCAGCTGGATGAAATGACCGATGTGAGTGGAGTAGCGCAGCTCCTGTCCTTCGTGCGTTACAAAGATGTGTCGGACATAAACGAGCACATTTTATTTTGCAAAACGCTGCCAGGAAAGACAACTGGGGAAGAATTGTTCCAAGTTATAGACAGCTTCTTCAAAGAACATGATCTGCAGTGGAAAACCTGCAGCCACATCTGTACAGATGGAGCAGCTGCGATGACGGGGCGCGTAAAGGGACTGTTTGGACACGTAAAAAAGGTAAATCCCGACATTAAATGGATGCATTGTATTATTCACCGTGAAGCACTGGCTAGCAAGAGAATGAGCCCTGATTTAAGTGCTGTTATGGATGATGCTGTGAAGATAATAAATTTCATCCAATCTCGGCCATTGAATCACAGACTGTTTGAAACTCTTTGTCATGAGAACGGCACAGAGTACGATCAACTATTGCTTCACACAGACGTCCGCTGGCTGTTGCGTGGGAAAACGCTACTGAGACTTTATGAACTTCGCAATGAAGTTTTTGTGTTCTTGACGGAGCATCTGCATCCTCTTGCTGTGGAGTTTGAGGATGCCAAGTGGGTGGCACGCCTGGCATATCTTGCTGATGTGTTTACCAAACTTAACGAGCTCAACCTATCACTTCAGGGGAAGGATATATCCTGAAATTGTATGACAAAGTTCAAGGATTCACAAAAAAGCTCAAACTATGGGAGAGGAAATGTGATGGGGGAGATGTGAGCTGTTTCCCACAACTCAATGCCCATCTTGCCACCACTGATGTTGCCAGGGGTCCAGTGGTCAAACTGGTGCAAGCACATCTGTCCAAACTCTGCACTGATTTCAGTCATTATCAGGACATTGAAAAAAAGTCAGAAAGACTGGATTGGGTGAGGAACCCATTCATTGTGAGTGAGAGCAGCAACAGCCTTCCTGCAAGGCTGCAGGAGCCTCTGATGGAATTATCATCTGACCGTGGGCTGAAGATGGCATATGCTGAGAAGACATTGACTGAGTTTTGGTGTGATGTGGAGAAGGAATATCCTGAACTGGGAAAACATGCACTGATTGAACTTTTGCCTTTTGGTTCTACTTATATGCGTGAGGTGACCTTCTCAGCTTTGACACACATCAAAACCAAGCAGAGGAACAGACTGGATGTGGAGACCAGCCTGGTAACAGCTGTTTCCACACTGCCCCCAGAACTATCAAAGCTTATGAAAGACAAGCAAGCTCAAGTGTCTCATTAAAGCTCACATGACTGATGAAAAGAAACTGCTAGGCCTATTAGTGAGTCTGAATATTATTTTGGTAAGTGTTTTGTTCCTGGTTTAAAGTTTAAATGCCTGTTTAAAGGGGACTTATTCAAAGGGGCTCCAGGTTTTTTTGTGGTAGGCCTAAATGTTACAAGATATATATATATATATATATATATATATATATATATATATATATATATATATATATATATATATATATATATATAGCAAAGACAAGTTGATTATTTTGATTTCATATTTATTTATTTGTTAATATTACTTATTATCGTTAATATTATTTATTTTCAAGGCAACATATTATTCATTTTTATGCTTAATTTGAGTTAAAATTAAGAAAATGCCTGAGAATTAAAGAAGATGAAATAAAGTTATTTTCATTCAATAATCAATTATGTTATACTTTTGAATAATCATTAGCACGTATGAGTGAGGGGGTACTCATGGTATGACAAAAAGGCTCAGGCGGTACACAAGACAAAAAATGTTGGGAACCACTGCCATAGACCAGTGGTTCCCAACCTTTTTTCTCCAGGGCCCCCCTAATTCACTTCTGGTGGAATTCGTGCCCCCCCCCCAAAAAAAAAAAGGAAAATCATACGTTTTTATTTTGTGTGCCTTTATTTAATAAATGTAATTATTGTTAAATTATGTTAAATGGGTGGGTGATGGCTCATAGTAATGAACACCATAACTGAGATATGTTTGCAAATTGATTAAGTGCACTGCTTCCCCTCGTTTAGTCCATCAAAGGTAGTTCAGACTGTCCGCACGAACAGATGGCAGATGGAAGTCTGATTGGAGCTTTGCTAAGGTGTATTACTGTGTTATTACTGTTGTAAAGTTTTGCATCTTACAATGCACCTGTTTCACGATAAAGCATCGCGCACCCCCCGGACTCTCTAGCGCCCCCCCAAGGGGGTCACGCCCCCCAGGTTGGGAAACACTGCCATAGACAATATCAAGACAGGAAACGGTTAGAGCTATAAATACTACGTGTTACGTCTGAAGGAAAAGGGGAGCAAGTAAACTTACGTTGCTGCAAACCAGTGTGGATTCACTACTCGCTATTATGCGAGCAAAGTAGACCTAAATCTGCGTGTACCATTTACTGGTCACCATACGCACAGACACCAGGCCGAGCTACAAACAAACAATGAACCGTGTTAAGTGCTACTCGATGGAAACAAGTTTAGTGTTAGAGACCAATAGACGTAACCTTCTGAAAAGACTCACGTTCTCCTGTTTGCACAGCTTATTCCACAAAGCTCACTCTTCAACGCACACCGCACTATTGTTCTCCTTTCCGCATCTCACTCCACATTTAAAAGGAAGCGCTACTGGTGCCACCTGATCCAAATAATCAGCATCAGTGGGGCGGCCTTCAAGCTGCGCTTCCTGTCTCAACCACCCTACCCACTACATGAACATCAGACAAATGTTGTGACCGTACCTGTTAGTGTGACCACAACGTAATGTCCCTCACATACAGTAGGTGGCCCAGCTGCTGTGTGCTAAGGCCACCATGGCAGTCGGTCTTGTATAGAACATAACAACTGGTCAAATGCTTGCCAATATGCCCCAAGTGTGTAGTTCCAGCACCCTGATGTGAAGGCATTTCTGTGTGGTCATCCACACACCACAGGCTATCTGCCATCTTGTACACGGCTTCCCAGCCATAGAGAGAGACATCTGTGGACAAGATGCGTCAGTAGCTCGGCCTTCCCATGGGCACACATGTGCATAATGAGTTTGGGGAACACATAGCTCCACCAAGCTTGAAAACTCTTGCATGGGATGCAGGCCAACCACTACCGATGCTGCGGTGACAGGACCCCGCTGTCTCAGGCATCTGCGTACGTTAACTGTACATCCTCTGTGACAAAGGGACCTGTCTCTCGGTCGAGAGCTTGACAACCTTTTTTGCCTGGAGAGCCACTTTTACCAAATGTATTATTTTTTTAATCTCAGAAGAGCCACATAAAGACGGTTACAAGAAAAAGTTTGGATATTTAACGTACAGTTACTTTCATTCAACAGAGGATTTTTAAATAACCTACATTCTCTACTAGTTTTAATGTGTAAGCAACTTGAAATGTAAAGTGGAATGACACAAGTATAGGCCTTAGGCTTTCCATGTAGGCTAAACACCACCCCCTATTTTTCCAGTGTCCTTTGGTATGTAAAGTAACATCATAGTTAACAACACAACACTCAATTTTTGTTGACATGTCATTGGCGAAATTGAACATTAGGCCTACCAGAGATTAGATTTGGTGATGGCCTTGGAGTCTGGCTGGCTCATATTCAGTGAGGGGAAGTGTCATGCAAGAATTGAGGCTGTCACCATTTAAGGGCAACTCCACGCAAAACTGTCACATCCATAACGCCAACTAAATAGCCTACCATGGCATTGTGTTGGCGTTATGGATGTGACAGCCTTGCGCGGAATGGCCCCCAAACGTGAGCGCAGGTTTGTCTTTATATTTTTCTCACATATGAAAAATATAAAGACAAACCTGCGCTCACGTTTGGGGGAAAGTTGGTGAAAAGTTATATAGGCTAAATTACTCAGATAGACTTAACAATATTACTTTTGAAAATGAACGAACTAAAATAAAATACATTTTAATTAAATACTCATTAATTCATTTCAAAAGCTGAGCCGCATTAGAGGGATCAAAGAGCCGCATGCGGTTCCGGAGCCGCGGGTTGCCGACCCCTGGTCTGGGGTCTAGCACAAGTCCAACAACTGCAGCTGTTCAGTGGGTGTCAGTGCATATTTCTTCCAAAGTGGCTGTAGTGACTGACTGAGTGTGCCCATGAAGTGCGGTTCTGAAGGCCAGTAAGGCAGTTCCACAAGTAACCCTTACCTATGTTCCCCATTCAGTTAAATAGGAAAATAGCTGCCCGGTAACTGCTCAAAGTGCGTTACCGAGATGGCTGCTGAGTGGGGGAACTTGCCTAAAAGCACTTTGGCTCAAGTGTAAGTCCATTTAGCCTCCCGAAGGTGGGTGTGTGCCCTTGAATTGGGAACAAATGCTTATGTGTGTTTATTACACGGCTCTTCATAATACTGTCAAGGAAAATGGGTTTTGTGCTTCTTATTCACGTCTTTCATAGCCTATCACTACGCAAGGATTGGAACTTCATTCAAACGTGAAAGCAGACGGTTGATCAGCTGTGTTCTAAAGAATGTTTGATTCAAGTTCAGCGTGTGTTGTTGCGAACTATTTGTTTCTCAGCAAAAGCCACGATGAACGGTAACAAATATGCTATAGCCAAGGCTATGTAGGCTAAATAGTCATATCGTGGGAGTTTATTGTTTTGTTTTGGCAAGTAGCCGTGTAATAAGCGGGATAATGTATAGAACGCCGGCCATTATTAGGAAATTACCTGTGCGCTGCGCGTCGGGGTCCATGTCGGGACTTATTTTCCCAATAATGACCGGTGTTCTACACATTATGCCTTATCTTCAACACTCCGGTGAAGCAGGGAAATTAAGTGCCTATGGGAGTTGTAGCAGGCATGACATTTAGAATACTGTTGAGATGTGGCCAACATGTAGTTAAAAAAAAAAAAAAAACATGTTAGAAATTGTAGAATTTCACTGATTATGAACTCATTGAACGAATACTCATTTAGAATACTCATTTTATTTGTAAGTTTTATAAGACAGCAAAATTATTCATTGGAATGCAAAGGAATATGATCAATGTGAATGACCATATTAATATGAAAATATGAAAATTCTACAACTATAAATTGTATATCAGGTTTTAAAATGTGTCATTGAATTCTTCAAGAGAAATGTTCCTATTGGCATATAGATTATTCCCGACTATCTTCATGTATTTCCTCTTGGGCTGACTTGCATAAACTGCCCAGACAGCTACATTAGACACTCCCAGGATTGTTTTCATTGTAAGTCTCCTCTTGAATAATTAGCCTTCGTAATTTATTTATTTATTCATTTATTTTAAGTGGACAGTTGAGTATCACCTGCACCTGTCAAGAGATAAACACCCATCATATGATTATGCTGATCATTTCTAATTCACCGTTTAGCTGGTCCCGGACTAGCTAAGTTTAACAAGTGTGGCTTACACACAGATTTTAAAAAACAAATACCAACCAATACATGGCAGGACTACTAATTACTTCCTGAAGCTGGACTTTTACATCTCTGGCTGTGATTGCATTGAAGACTGCACATGATGGTATAATTAATAGAAGACAGACACAAGCATCAAATTACTGAATCAACTACAGACAGGTAGAGTTTTTTGTGGTGCTACCACAGACAGCAGGGTGGTAAGCAGCATTTCTGATCCGCCGCAGCCAGCCTTGTTTAATACCCATGCAGAAGTACAGCACAGGGTTGACACAGCTGTTGAAGTAAGCCAGGCTCTTGGTCAGTGCCAGACCCACTTTGATGGGGCGGTTCTTACTGTCGATCACCTTGGCCAGCCGGAAGCAGTGGTAGGGTGCCCAGCACAGGAAGAAGGCAGCGACCAGGGTGACGAGCATCCGCAAGGGACGGGACTTTCCCCTCAGCTGTGTACGCCGGATTCCTACGCCTGCTAGCACGGAACACAACAGGATGACTACGAACGGGAGGAAGAAACCGCACAAGAGGCGGATGACGATGAGAGCCATCTTGGCGGCATTCCCATCGTCTCCCTAAAAGAGTGGATGATGAAACAGAACAGGCTATGAAAAGCATCAATGACCATGCAATATTGTAAGAGATTTTGAGGTTATTGATTAGTGGAGTATTTATGCACCATAAAGGTTTTTACACACAGGTCACAACACACACACAGGTCTGCAAATTGTGTTAGACACCTAAATCCTCTATTAGAACCCTTGAAAGCTTAGAACATGTGTTAGACACCTTAGTCCTCTCTTGAAAGCATGTTAGCTGAAGTGCCTTTAAAGATAAACTGAAGAGCCTTTAAAGATAAACTGAAGAAATAGACCAGAATACATTTTCATTTCATAATATGAATGGTTTTGGTTTATCAGTTTAGGGTGCTACGCAAGTAAAGCTATACAATCTGAGAAGAAGGAAAGATAAAGCTACAGACCTTCAAGCCACACCTGTGATTTTTTTTGTCAGGGTAGACATGCCAATGGATGAAGTACGGTGCGCTCATGACCGACGCCACTACCCACACCACAACACTGACCAGCCGCGCAGCACAGACGGTACGGTGCTGTTTAATGAAGACGGGCTGCAACACGCACAGCGCCCGGTCCAAACTAATGACTGCCAGCAGGAAGACGCTGCAGAACATGTTGGTGTACTTGAAGAAGCCGTTGAACTTGCAGAGGAAGACGCCGAATGACCATTTGCCTTGGTACTTCTGGGCCAGTGAGAAGGCGCGGGTCAGGCAGAAGATGAAGTCGGCAGTGGCCAGATTCACTAGCCAGACATAAGTGACTTTGGCCCGTAGGCTGATGCCAGCCACCCAAATGACCAGGGCGTTGCCAACGGTTCCCAGGATGACAGTGATGAAGCAGAACAGGATTTCGATGTTAACTATAAAGTCATAGATATCCACTGTTGTCTGATCATTTTCAAAGGAGGAATTGATCTGAGGCTGTAGGAGTGAAATGTTGGGGGCCATTCTGCAGGGATAAATAATATTATTAATGGTAATAATAATAGTAATACAATTATTTTCTTGAGTCTTGTTTTGCTTTCAAGGTCGTGAGTGCTAGATTAGACTTCAGTGGTTTGTGTGTGCATGTAAATTTCCCCTTTCTAGTGAAAAGCAAATTTCTTTATCCGACTCATCTCCGTCTTAGTTTATGCAAGCTATGGCCAGATGAGTTGAGATAAGGCTCTAAAATAGAGTAGTCTCATTTCCTGTAGCTCCAGCAGAGCTGCCAAACACACTGAGCAGGACATGCCTGTGCTGTTGATACAGATCTCACACCAAATGCTACTCTTCTCAGGCTTTCACCTCTTCCCCGTCTCATTATCAAATCTATGATTTTTATAGTAGAATTGAGTTGACGCTTTTAAAGTTAACGCTTTTTTACTTTAAAGAACTTTGGTAAAGCTATGTGTTTCATGGTGTGCCTTCATTGTACGTGTTTTTTGGGTGTTTGACATGCATTTTTTTCTCTGTTCATGCCTGGACTGGGGAATTTGCTTCCACTGTTCTCCTTGTTGTGTTTTGATGATGGACCCAATGCACTTTAAAGGGGAAATCCGGTGTAAAATGGATTTTGGATATGCTTAGCATGATAATGAGTTCGAACATTCGTTGGGGAGCAAAAAAAACCGCTAATCCGATGCATTCTCTAGACATACACGTTGAAAAGATTTCACATGCATGTCTCAGTGTCTGAACAATGCACTGGCCAATGTATCTAAACATCAGCTAGTTAAAAACCTTAAATAATTGCCTGGGGCACAGCAGTTCAATAGTGGTAAAAGGGGTCTAGTGACACGCATGCTTAACATCCATCTTCACCGATCTTGTATATTCTTGCCAACCTCATTTCCCCTGCTTTTATACCTTTACTTTCTTACTTTCAAAAAGCTTCCTCAATTGCATTTTCAAAGGCAATCCTTTACTAAAGTAGACTGCACACTTTCACACTCAGAATACAATGATGATAATGAGGGTTTACCTAGTAAATGAAATAGTGGTACAATATATGACTAAAACATTTGTGATACATTAATTATTTCAGCGGTTCTCTCCAACACGTCATGTTGCAAGAGACACTCTGAGGTTGCAATCGCTCATTGTTGTGTATGTTATGTAAAATGATGCTTACCTGCTTGTTATCTGCTGTAGGCTACTCCTGTGTGCTGCTGATTCAATTTTTTTTCAGTATGTTCATTTGTGGTGTTTAACTGACAACAGCACAGGGGTGCCCCCTCCCTCTCTCTCTCTCTCTGTGTTGCATACATAAAGAAGAGGTAGTGAGGAGAGGGCTAGAAGACAACTTACAGTGTACACTCTCACACTCACACACAAAAAAAACACACACAAGAGTGTGAAAAAAACCTTTAAAAGACATTTATATTTTCAGCCTATTGTTTAATATGTGAACAGGCAATAATGAGACACAAGATCAGATCAGATTGCTTTCATGAAAATCAAACTACCCTGTAAGTTGAAAACTGTGAGTGAGAATGTAGGCTAACATATGAATTCATGTTCCTATGACCTTTTAACTTGTCCTTTTTCTGTCTTTCACATAGGCCTAGACAACATCCCCAACAACTGCATGATAGAGATCACATCAATACCGAATACATTTCTTCCATGAATGGTCTGCAAAATAATGCAAATATAGTCTCACAAAATAGACCTGGAGTTTCCTCAATTTGACCATAGTGGCAAGTACAAGCCTTCATGCTCGATATGGCTTATCTCGACATGAGAATAGTTACTGTGGTTAAACATCTCGGTTGGGTGGTTTGATGCTTCGGCTATATCACATGGTTGGCATTTTCTGTGTGAAAATGAGACTGAGGTGAGAAGCTGAGTATACCAGATGTAGTGATGCTACATTAGGTTACAGCGCGTCACATTTAATTTCAGCTGCTTAATGATTCTGATGGTAGAAAAAGAAAGGGGAACACTTCCCAGGGTCAAAATTTTTAATAAAACTACAGGGTGCTCATCAAAATGGGCCTATAAACTGTTTATATCCATGACACACTGTACTTTGCATTGGCCTATTGGATGAATAGAATTCGTAGAATTGAGAATACATCTGGTTAGGGATGTACCGGTATGAAAATTTAACCTCAAGGTTACAGTGCCCAAAATGATCACGGTTTTCGGTATTATCGCGGTATAAGTGTGTTCAATACATTCAGAAGGCACTGATAGGCCTACACAAGCTGAAATGGTTTCAAGAAAGTGTGACAGTGTTTACTATATTACAAAAATCTAGACAAAACCTTATCAAAAGTGCAACATTTAACCAGGGACGATGAAACTCATTTTTACGTGGTGCTCATAGATCGAGGGGGTGCTGAGGGAAGGGGAAAAAAATGTCACTGAGTAGATGTGATTCCTTTATTCTGGAAGCTGGGAAGGATTAAACACGCGGTTTCCACACCATGGTAATCAACCGTGATAATTATGTTGTTATCGTCAACATTTTTATCGCGGTTTACCATTTTACCAGTAATCGTTACATCCCTACATCTGGTCATGATGGACGTTGAAGCACTTTATACAACTGCTGATCATGATGAATACCAGGAGGCTCTAAGGCAAGCCCTGGAGAAAAGACCTGCGAGGTGTAATACGAATCTCGATTAGTGGGTTAGCGAGGTATATTGCGCGCAAAGCCATGCTATGCTGTGACGCGAAAGTGGATCTGTTTTAGTGTCGCTATATCACCATGGTATCTTATGCTGTCAACCAAACCTGGTCGGGAGGAGGTTATGTGCTAAGTTATAGCTCAAATCGTGTAATCTACCGCACACTGACCATTCAATTGTCTTAAAAACTAAGTTCTCACACGTGTAGGATTTTGTCATATATCTTACAGGTGGAGCTCCGCCTCTACTAACATTTTGGGTCTCGAATGCGCTTTAATAGTGCTGTGCATGCAAATATCCAACTATGGACATGCATACCATACAACAACTGATGACAATTGATTTATTTGATGTTATAGGTTAGACACAAAAAATGACCGCAGTGTAGATTAAGCTATCGCTCATGAATGCGGAAGTAATTGTTTTTAAATAGAGGCAGTCTTGTGCGTCTCCATGTTACACGATTGGCCAAAGTCATCCCAACACCGAGAACGTGCACAGATCTGAGCTGAAAGACTAGTTTGACAAATATACCACATAACTGCAATCGTAGTATCACTTAACGTATACCCCTGAGTCAAGGCTTTGTCAAGCCTCGATACCCATACAAAAATGTGATATATGGCAATATATGTAAATCACATATATTATGTATATGTCAATGTATGCTTCACACATATAAGTCACATATATACACATACATGTCAAATATATTTCAAAATATAGCAAAATTGGCCGTTTTTATATATGTCACATATATTTTCCCAGATATACAAATATATTACAAATATATGTTAGTTGCATATATGTTAATATATGATAAGTTATGTATTTGTACGCATACTAGGGATACCAATATATTGCAAATATATGTCTATGGACATATATTTGCACTCATATAAGGTAAATATATTGCAAAATGTATGTAATGTTCTGCTATGTCACATTTATAGAAATATGTCACAATATCTGTATCAGAAATATAACATTGTTGATGTTCCAAAGAAAACACACAAAATATTTGTTTAACCTTTTATTAAAGTTTAGTTTTTCCACACAAACAGTGAGTACACTCTCCAGGTAGAAACTTTTTTCCCCTTTATGGAAGTGGCACACATTGATTTGGCATATGCAGAATGTACTCTGTGTTCTCAGGGCAGCAGTCCTCACAAATCACCACCTGCAAACAGGGAACAGAGAAGATTAATATGCTGTAAAACACACATAACATGAAAAGACCATCACTGAAGCACTACTACCTTCACATGCATCTTTAATAAACACACACCTTGGCACAAGTAAGCTTAAATAAGGGCTATGAGATGAAGAACATGTAGCCTAGTGATCCATACATCAGAATACTTTGACAAGATTTGGGAAAGATTCTTGAAAGATTGGAGTCTTTTAACTAATGCCCCCCATTCAAGCTTTATTCAAAAGACTATCTTTCAAGAATCTTTCCCAAATCTTCAAAGTCTTCTGTTTTAAGGATGGCTTAACACTACCCTTCACAAACTAAAGATCCGTTTAGGCCTACTAACATTCACGTTAGCCTGCATGGTTTTTAGCAGCCACTTTAAATATAAGTTAGCTGCTATAGCTAGGTTAGCTAACTTACTCACACCTGATATTTCATTCAAACTAAAACTTATATTCATAACGACATCTCAGACAGGCTTGTTGTTGGATATGATGTTAACTACCATTTTAGATATTCCACATAATGGTAAAGTTAGTTAATGGAAAAGTTAACATTAACAGCTAACATCGCTAACGTTAGCAATATTAGCTCGCTAACATTATCGATAGCTAATTGATAACATTAACATTAGCTAATTGTAACATGATGGTTAGACTGTTAACAAACGGATTTGGTTAACATTACATTATAAAAACAATATTTTATAACTGATTCCCGTTTACTAAAGGCTTTCTTACCTTGGATATGATGACAGCAGAGTTTGTACAGCTTAGGCTACACAGTCGGATGCATGACAAAAAGTGCAAATAAGCATCCGTTATATTTAAAGTAGCTTTGGCCTCACACATTTTTCATGCACATAGTGCAACCCAAAGCGCTCCACACAAAACATTGACACATAAGGCAGCATAGTCGACACCTTATCTGTGACGCCAAGACATAAACAAATATATTCACACTGTTCTCCATTTGGAAAATAAGTAATGTAATCTAGTGTATGGATATGTATGCCACCATATATGGAGACTACAAATATGTCTGCCACATATTCACACATAAAGTTCTCCATATATTTAGAAAATAAGTAGTGGAATCTAGTGTATGGATATGAATGCCACCATACATAGAGACTACATATAAGTCTGTCACATATTCACACATAAACTTCTCCATATATTTGGAAAACAAATAATTGGATCTAGTATATGAAGATATATAGCATCTTATATGGGAAATTAAAATATTTTGTATGCATGTATGGACATATAGCTTTGAATATATGTTTGACATAAATATTTGAATCACATATATGTCCATACAAGTAAAATTATAAGTCCCTGTTATTTGACATATATGTTCATATATTGCCATATATCACATTTTTGTATGGGTATGTCTACATAGCCTAGATATGTCTAACGTCCTTCGTAGTATACCCCAGAGCACAGGGTCTGGGTGTGTTTGTGTGTGCTCCTAGTGTGGGTGTGCTCCTAGTGAGCTCACTGCTCTGAGTGTGTGTGAATGTGTAAGTAGGCCTACACTACCCCGGGATGGGTAAAATGCAGAGAACAAATTTTCTACAGGACTATACAGTAGGCCTATAACTTTACTTAACATGTGATCAAATCCAGAGCCAGCCTACTTTTGTCGCAATATGTATGGGCCGTTACAGATATGAAAGCGGTCAAATTGCAAACACCTAAACATCAGTCAGTGAGAGAATGTGTGACCTGTAAATCCAGAGGCAACTGACATCTGGTAACTTGTTAATGAGAAAGACATGCTATTTATGCCTGCAACCACAGCAGAGAAATGTCTTTTCTCTCCTAACTCTCTGGGTAGCTTTCAGACTGGCTTCACAGAGGACATCGAAGTCTGAAAGCATCTATTTCACCTAGTATTTCTTAGATATGCAATTGTAGCAGGGAGACCTCTGCCTGCTATTTCCAATAGCACCTGCCAGTGCTAATGAAGGGGGGCATAGGCATTTAATCAATCTGGCACCAGTGGAATGCTACTTAAGAGGGGCAGCAGCCAGTAGCAATGTAGGCTCTACTGGTGTAGCCCCTGTCTGTGCTACCGTCAGGTATGCGGTCTCCCCATAGACATTTGTGGTTTTCTGTTATATATATTGTGGTGTTTTCATTGTTTAATCTTCTGTGTTCTGTTCTTTTAGGCAGCACAGTCATGATGGTGGGGTATCATGGGTTGTGCTGCTGCAATACACAAAACCACACCACACGTATGCTTAGACTAGCCCCCCTCAGAGCCACCTCCCTACTAAATAAACATAAGTTACACAAACAAAAGGACAAGACAGGCAACAGAAAAAAACAAACATAAAATAACCAAAGACAAGACAGCAGCACGACCCATGTTACCCCACCAGCATGACTGTGCTGCCTAAAAGAACAGAACACAGAAGATTAAACAATGAAAACACCACAATACATAACAAAACAAAAAAACTAATGCTCTACAAAATTAAATTCTCCCATACAGCCCAGTATCAGATAAAAACTTAAAGAAGTGGCGCTTTCCTTTTACACTTGTGCCCACATCAAGCACACTTTTTAGGGACACTTCCTTCAGCCCACACCGCTTTAGGCATCTGAACAAGTCTTGCCTATGTGATTCATACTTCCTGCAAAATAGCAATACGTGTTCAACAGTCTCCCTCTGCTGGCAAGAACAGTCTGTCCTGATGCTTTCCTAAAATACACAGTGTGCTATTCAGACATGTATGGCCTATTCTCAGTCTTGCAATGATAACATCCTCCTTACGCTTACCACTAGTGCAGGCCGTATAACTGAGTCAGAAACACTACCAATAATGGAATAGAGATGTCTGCCCTTTGTGTCTTGATCCCAAAGCTGTTGCCATTTAATACTCTTTCCTGCCACACAATACTCTTTCCTTCAGACGACAGTGTCAGAGGAACATCTACGGCTTCTTTTTGAGTCGCCTCCTTGGCCAACGCATCCACCTTCTCATTCCATCTGATTCGCACATGTGCAGGTACCCATAAAAATGACACCTTCACTTCCTTTTTGCCTACATTGAGTGCCAATAGTAGGCCGCTCATAAACAATATCCTGCCGCCCCTTTGACATTCCCTTCCCAAGGCTTTTGACTGCAGACACGGAGTCATTGCATATTAACACCTTTCTATCTCGCAGAGGTGGAAAGTAACAAAATACATTTACTCACGTTACTGTATTGAGTAGTTTTTCTGTGTATTTTGTATTTTTTAAGTAGTTTATAAAATCGGTATTTTAAATTGTACTTGATTACATTTTGAGTGAAGTATTGTACTTCGCTACATCAAAAATCCCATCAGTTACTTGAGTAAAAAAAAAAGTTAAGACTAACGAAAACGGAAAGGGAGAGAAAAAAATCGCGCCCTAAACCACTAGCCTAGTGATAATGATCAGCATGTAGCCTACAACAGGACATGAATCAAGCTGGCGCCATGCAGTCTTCCTGAAAGTGATGGAGACTGGATCACGAAATGTATCAGATTAGCCTAACCTATGAAAGTGTATTTTCCGCTATTCCAATTTCCGGTTGTCTCAGTTTGTTTTAGCACTAATGATTGCGGAGATATTTAAGCAAACACCATGGGATTTCGTGTTTTGACGTTTGTGCTCACCGTTCTTTGGAAAGAAGTTTATTAGCAGTTGTTTCCCCATATTTTGATGTCTCTTTTTTTCCTGTTTTGGCCTTTGTTTTTAGTAACCTGACTTGGCTTTCTTGGAGAAAGACATTGCACCAGCAGCGAAACAATTAGCGGTCCACTACTAGCGATGCTCAACTAAATAACCAAAAGATAGGCCTAGACTACCTTATGAATCGTGCAGGCGGACTAAACCATTAGCTCTTAAGCAAGGGAGAGTGAGAGTGACCTTACACAGTTTTCACTATGATTTGTATACAAAATCCAGTCAGTCAAACTTTAAATTTCGTCTGACATTCATTTTGACATTTAATTTGGAAGTTAAAATATTCAGGTAAAATAAATATATGGTGAAAATAAGCATTGAACGCTTTTTTTTTCAGTAATTAGCCTAAACTTCCAGTGAGTCCATTCGAAATTTTCACCACACATTATATTAACACACATATAAAAAATCCAAACAGAAGAGTTTTGTGTATTAAAGTGGAATGACACAGGAAAAAAGTATTGAACGTGCCTACTGAAATTTCTTCAAGACATTTCCTGTATGACAAAACTTATTGGTCGCCGTATCAGGTCTGATTTTGGCCCATTGTTCTAAACAGATTCCAGGGGTCCCTCTTGTGAATCCTGATCTTTAGTTACTTCCAGAACTATTTAATTGAATTGGCTGCCTTCAAGTCTTTCTGGAGCTTTCTCCGAGTGGTCCTTGGCTCTTGGAATTGACTATCCTTCTGACTCCCTGGTCAGAAATATTACGAGGAGATCCTGTGCATGGCTGGTTGATGATGCAGTGATGTTTCTTCCACTTGCAGATAATGGCTCCCATGCTGCTTACTGGAAGATTCTGATGTTTTGAAATGCATCTGTAACCAGTTTCATTGATATGTTTTGCAACAATAAGGTTGCAAAGGTCTTGGGAGAGATTTTTGCTTTTATCCATCATGAAATGTTTCTTGTGTGACACCTTGGTAATGAAAAACCTTTTTATAGCCCATCAATATGTAGGCTACTAACCAAGCTTATATTAATTTGCACAGATAGAAAGGATAACTACTCTCTATACAGATTCCAGCTCGTTCCTTCCCTTTCCTTGCCTTAGTGCTTTTTCTTAGCGTGTTCAAATACTTTTCCCCTGTGTTATTCCACTTCATTACATGACTCTACTTATGGAGTTGTTTGGATTTTTTATGTGTGGATTACCTGAGTTATTACTAATGCCTGGTGAAAATGTTGTGCCCCTTGTATTCCACTTTTCACGGGCCCTCTCCTCCATTGGGGCCCTATACTTCCCCCTTTCCCCCCCAGTACGATGCCCTTTAATCTGCTGAACCTTCTGCTCGTTTCCAAATATAAAAAAAACTCTCTGCAACTCAATATTGGCCTGCCTGCCTCAGCTGCCTGTGAGGGGCTTTTCAGTTGTGCTGGATTACAGTTCACTGCAAAGCAACCCAAGGATGAGTGCAACTAACTTTGAAAATCAACTACTGCTCAAACTTAAAGGAGAACTCCGGTGATTTTTCACATAGATCTCCATTTCTCAACGTCCTTTTCTGGCAAGTACCTCCACTCGGCGGCCATATTGCAACAATTTTGGGCACTTATCGTGCATCTATTTCAGCAGAAATGCGTGTGCGTAAGGCTTCACGACACCAATCTTGCTCCAGCAGCGAGATCACAACAGATGATTGGCACGATGTCTTCACAGCACACCACATGATTGGCTCAATGTATTTTACAACACACCACATGATTGGCTCAATGTATTCACATGTCGACGTTTTGCCGCGGAAGGGTTGTGATATGTGTAGACATATGATGTGTAGACAACTGCCATATTGGCGTTACAAACTAACCCCATGCATTACTATGGAGGATTTTTTGAGTGCTGTATCTCCTCATTAGAAAGTCTTTGGTAAAACTGGCTGTTCTGGTACCCCCCCCCCCCCAAAAAAAAAGTAACTAAGTAACTTTTACTTAAAGTACATTTTAAATGAACTACTTTTTACTTTTACTTGAGTACATTTTCAGATCGGTATTTTAACTTGTACTTGAGTAATATTTCATCAAGGTATTGGTACTTTTACTTGAGTACAATATTTTGGTACTTTTTCCACCTCTGCTATCTCGTAGTTGATCCGCCCACTGCACAGCCATCAAGATGGCATATAGCTAAACTGTGAACACATGTAATGAATCAGACGTTCTCTTTGAGCCATGAACCTTCATTTTCGGAACAAAAAAGGCTGCTCCAGTAACCCCGGACTCCTGATCCTTCGACCCATCAGTGAATATTAAAACACAGTCATGGTATCTTTCTTCTATATGACAGTGAAAACTATACACTAACTCCATTTCAGGATCTTTTTCCTTAAGTTCAAGTAGTGTCAGGTCAATTTCTGGAACATGTAGCTGCCACACAGGAATCACAGGCCATATTACTGTTGAGCAAAAGGAACAATGTAGAACATTCATTTCTCGCGCCACAGATTCTCCAGTCCACCTAAAACTCGGCAAATCTGCCACCACACTCTCCCAGCTTGGCTCAATAACATTTCTCACAGGATGATCGGGTCTCTGACCCATCAGATTCACCCAATAGTTGGCCTGCAACTGTATTCTCCTCACCCCCAGAGGCATTTCAGTCTATATTGCTACTGGCTGCTGCCGCTCTTAAGTAGCACTCCACTGGTGCCAGATTGATTAATTGCCTAAGCCCATGCCCCGCCCCCTTCATTAGCACTGGCAGGTGCTATTGGAAATAGCAGGCAGAGAAGGTCTACCTGCTACACATGCATGGTATCAGTGTGAACTTCCATAGTTGCCACCCTCAGATCTCCACTTCCCAACCTTTGTGTCTTAATAAATCTTTAGCTTTGCTGGAATTCATGTCTCCGCCGTGTAATTTTCGAACCTGTGAGCACTGTCTCAGTTTAGAGGTACAATCTCAAGATTCCCTGAT
Source organism: Alosa sapidissima (assembly GCF_018492685.1). Lineage (NCBI taxonomy): Eukaryota > Metazoa > Chordata > Actinopteri > Clupeiformes > Clupeidae > Alosa > Alosa sapidissima. The sequence goes on from NC_055961.1 coordinate 20,152,355, forward strand.
GCATTAGGCCTCAGGGTGGCGTAGTCTGGCTACTGTGATTGGCCCCTTGGCCCTTCATGTATCACCCTGTTACACTAGTAAGCCAGGATAATCAATTAGGTGATTTTAAAGACAGTCTTCTCCATAATTTACTATCTACTGAGCTCTGTAAAGATGAAGCACGAAACGCTTATTGCTTATCTGTGAACACGTCAAAGCACTGGACTTCTTGATTGGTAGAGAGCAGACTAGTCAGACGAACGTCGCCGCCCCCTTTTTCCTCGACTAGTCGCTAGCTCCATGAGTTAGCCTTGTCGAGAGTGTGCCAGGTGTTGTGCTGTTTGGCCCTCTTGTAGAAATATTCTATGTTATCATGAGTGTCGCTTGTCGCTTTCTTTCAAGTGGTCTCTTGCATAAAGCAACATCACATATTTCTATTACTGGATGTCGTAATTCCTGCTTTAATAATGCACGGATGCACTGGATTCGTCAAATCGGAACTAAAGCCAACTCTACTGCTGATTCTGCAAGGTACATTTGCTTGCTTGCTAGCTAGTTAGCGAATTAAATGACTCATATTAGTTAAACAAATGTCAGTCTGTTTGTATATGCATCTAACATCATCCCAAACATGACTATGATGGGGGGGGGAAAAAACTAAAATGACAATTGACGCTGTATTTGTCCTTCTGAAATGAAGTATACCCTGTCGTGATTTGAATGGCTGGCTAGCTATTAATGCAGCTAGTGTTAGCCAGCTAGCGGTAAATATGTCACAAGAGCCACAATAAACGCAATATGACTGGGGATTAATGTTAACATTACTCCTTTGGTAGTAATGTATATTGGTTGAATTGATATTCGAACTTCTTTTGCGGATATGTTGGCAAACTGTCTTTCGAATAAACCTCTTCCAAGACCACTCCGGCAGCCCTGCAGAAAGTCATTCAAGGTGGCAAAAGCAAGTCCTTTCCATGGGTGCTGTCCCATCTAGCTAGCAAGTTATGGTAACCGTAGTTAACGTGACCGCTTTCATCGTTTGTAATGTGATTGATGTTTAATATTCTCATAAGCGACTAATGCTCAGTCTTCTATCCCTGATTAGACCCGTGACTTTAACATATGATGTCTTCGACGGAAAAGGGGACAGTACGCCGCTGGTTTTTCTCCATGGTCTTTTCGGCAGTAAATCCAACTTCCACTCCATAGCGAGGTCTTTAGTTCAGCGGACCGGCAGAAAGGTATTGCACAACATGCTATGTGGTGTAGTGCTAGATCCACAAATCACCCTCAGTGATTAAAGATGGAACATCTTAATTTAGTTGTTACTTATTAATATTATATCATTGCCCCAACAAAACTCTAGCGCTCTCCAGTGTCATTCTGCTTTGGGAATTCAAATCTTATTTAGGCCTGTAAACCATTCTTGCCTAAATGTTTTGACTGTCGTTGTTAATCCTTTGAAGCCATGTAGACACACGAGTGCTTTATCTTATTGTTTTCATGTTGTCATTCTTATAGTATGATCATTCTCATATAGTGTAGTCATAAATTATGGAAGGAAAATATATAAGCTCCTGGTGTGACTTTTTTAAATTTTATTATGAGTGACTTATTTAGACAAACTGATGTTGCCTGATATTTTTTTTACTGACATTTAAACTTGTGTCCTAGTTAGTGTCTTAACTGTCCTTTGTCCAGTCAGGTGGTGACAGTAGATGCACGTAACCATGGCACAAGCACACACAGCCCCATAATCACCTACGAGGCAATGACCAATGACCTCACGCAACTACTCTCTCAGCTGCGAATCGGGAAGTGCATTCTGATTGGCCACAGCATGGGAGGCAAGGTGGCCATGACAACGGCACTCACGCAGGTAATGGACACAGGAATTTTGTTTTCTGGAATAACATATCTGTTTGGGAATATACACTGTCCATTTGAGTAGCTACGTCAGATAAATATAATGTGGAAGATATAGCCTAATAGGAGAGCATCTTAAACAACAAAACAACCTCTAGTGAATGTCGACTTCATGGGAGCAGTGTTCATTTCATTTTGTTGACTTTAGTTTAAAGTAACTGCAAGTAATACAAGTAGACATTTTCATTAGTATGTGTACTCTGTGAGTACCAAAAGAATGGTCTTGTTTAGGGTTGGGGTGATGGTTACAGACATCACGATGGGTAGCAACCCCCCCACATGCCAGGCACCAATTCCTGCTGTAACATAGGCTAAAACATACCTTTCCCAGGAGATTAAATTGAGCCTAGAACTGATGCATATTCAGGCCATTTTAAAGGCTGTCAGCCAAAGAATGCAAAAATAAAAGACTTATTTGTCTATCCCTGATTGTGACATGTGAATGTGTTATTGTCTTTTTTTATATATGTCTCGCACTATAGCCTACATTGAAAATAGTCTTAATGAACTATTATCATTGTTACGACAAGGACATTCTTGCTAATTGTCATATATAGCTCTAATATTTTTCCAAGGCTACAGCACTGAAGCACCAAATGTGCTCTTCTCCACCGTTTATTCCGTTATAGTTATAGGATCAGAAGACCTCCGTCTTTCACTGTAAGGCTTGTATATTGTGCATTCATCCAATTAAGGGGACACCGCCCAACCCTAGTATTGGTTGAGGATATAAGAAAACATTAATACACATTTCATATCTTGTTGCTATCTTTTACGATACTGTGTCTTGTCAAAATGGGTATTTTTAACGTGGTAGTGTTTTTATTTAGTATAAAACTCGACCGCTAGATTGTGGTGACCCATTTTTGGCAATGTTTTTGTCCCTGTCCAACGTAACAACATATACTGAGACAGGAAGTAGCAAAGGGGCTCACCATCATGACAGTTTCCTAAAATTAAATAAAAAAAATCACAACTTATTGCCTTGCTTACAGTAATAGATCATATATATGTATTAAATCGTAACCCCTATATCATGATGCATATTGTATCGCCAGATTCTTGTCAATATACAGCCATAATCTTGGTGTCCTCTATAATATATAACAGCTGAGATGTATGAATGCTGTGTTGGCAAAATCCTTGCGATGATCTACTTTAACCTCTACTTTGATATTTGCCTTTCCCCCCTTCCCTCCTCCCTCCTGTCTTCTCTCCTTCCTCCATTCCTCCTTTCTCCTCCTCCATTCTCCCCGTCCTCCTGTACTTTGATATTTGCCTTTCCCTCCTTTTCCCTCCGTCCTCTTCCTCCTTCATTCCCCCTTCCCCTCCCTCTTTCTCCCTCCTTCCCTCCTTTCCCTTTCTACCTCCTTCCTTCCTTCCTCCCTTTCTCCCTCCTTCTCCTTCCTCCCTCCTTCCTTCCTCCCTTTCTCTTTCCTTTCTCATTCCCTCCTTTCTCTTCCTCCCTCCATCCTTCCCTCTCTCCTTCCTTCCCTCTCTCCCTTCCCTCTCTCCATCCTTCCCTCTCTCCATCCTTCCCTCTCTCCTTCCTTCCCTCTCTCCTTCCTTCCCTCTCTCCATCCTTCCCTCTCTCCTTCCTTCCCTCTCTCCTTCCTTCCTTGTGTTTTCCTTCCAGCCGACTCTAGTGGAGCGCCTGGTGGTGGTGGACATAAGCCCCGCCCAGTCTGGGTCAGTCACAAATTTCCCCATCTACATCCAGGCGATGAAGGACGTGAGCGTGCCCAGAGATGTGCCCCGCTCCACGGCACGCAGGCTGGCGGAGGACCAGCTCCGCAAGCATGTCAAAGTGAGTCCATCAAGCAAAAGGCAGTTGTCCAGTATTATATAATTTGTTGTGTGGCGCCATACATTCAGTTTAAGGAGGCTACAGCGTGCAGTATTTTCACCATTTTTTTAAGGTGTTTTTGATTTTGAAGATAATGAAGTTTTTGTGCCATATTCAAATTCCTTTTTGATGGTATATGAGCATAGTGAAGGACTGATAACCACATCTGCCATTATCGCTACCTGCCTCAGCCTATCATTATGTGGGTCGAACTTCCCGCTTAAATGAAAAGGTTATGGCTAGGCTAGCTTTCATCACTGACACTCGTGATACATTTGGAGTTTGCAAGGCCAGTCCTCTGGTTTTGGCTAGTTAGCTCACTAGTTTTGGACAAAAATGTTGTAAAATGTACTGTGCTCTTAACACCCACTGATTTTCATGCTCTTTCCCATGCTGGTTTTCATAGGAGCGCTCACTGCGGCAGTTCCTCCTGACAAACCTGGTTGAGGAGGATGGTCAGTATTCTTGGAGGATCAATTTGGAGGCCATCTCCAATCACCTGGATGACATCATGAATTTCCCAGAATTCAACACCAGCTATGAGGGACCAACCCTCTTCCTTGGTGGGACCAACTCTGCCTATATCAGGTGAAAAGAAAGTGGGACGTGGGAGGCATAATTGGCAGCAGTCATACCACATTCAGCTCTAAGTGGCCACAGGGGCTTGGATTCGATTCCAACCCGTGGTCACTTCCTGATCCTACTCCCATATCTCCCACTCACTTCCTGTACATTTCTACTGTCCAATCACAATTAAAGGCAACAAGCCCCAAAATAGAAAACAAAGAATTAGTTTATACTATACTGTTTTCATTAGGAAGTTATGCACAAGCAAACAATATTTCCATTCAAAATATAGTGCATTGCACTATAATAAGTATGATTTTACTCCTGTTATAATCCTTGGTGTATAATGCGATGGGGAAAGTAGGGGTTCGGCCCCTTCAGTTGAAAACTGCGCAGTGAGCAAATACAATGGGGAACACTGCACAACACAAAGCACATCACAGAACTGGCAGGCAGCCGAATCCACTTTTGCACAGTCCTGTTCACAATGCAATGGCAGAGCTAAACTTTTACCTATTGACACCGGCACTACAGTAAATGACATTGTAACACATTACACCAGGATAATTAGTCATATCTGGCTTTTGTACTGTCCTGTGATGATATTAGTTTTAAAACCTGTCTGTTCTCATTAGTGTCATCGCTGCTGTTTTGTATGTTCCAATCTGAGCAGCAGTGCTAGATTCATACGAGAATGTTCGCCATCAGTCTTTTTTCTTAAAGACACAGAACTGACCAGAAAATTTGGGACACGTCCAGTTTAACTCCATAAATGAATATGGTGATACAGTTTAAATCTCACGTCATATAGCTCATTGTGCTCAAAATCGTTTGTAATAAGTTTCTCCATCGCTACAATCTCCACTTCTGCTGGTTATAAATTACTCATTACTCGGCTTGTAATTGGACGCTGTCAGCTTTGTTGAGGTTTGTATGTTTATAGTTATTGTGGCGGGTTGTAAATGTTTATAGTTATTGTCATTATTCTGTTAAATTCTATGTAGTCGAATTATAATATTGGTACTCTTTAGGCTATTTAATTTTTACTATAAACTGTTCATTTTAATGTTCATGTAGTGTTTATTGATTTCATTGTAAGTAGCTTTGTCTGCTACATACCATAAACCTAAATATAATTATGTACGTTATTGAAAAACTTTCATGTTTACATTGGTGAGGTGTCAACCTAACCCATGTGTGTATCTGCCACCCCAGCTCTGAAGACTACCCAGAGATCCAGCGTCTTTTCCCGTGTGCAGATATTCAGTACATCCCAGACGCCAGCCACTGGATCCACGCAGACAAGCCACTGGACTTCATCAGCACAGTCATATCCTTCCTCCAGTAGCCCCGGCCAAGCCAGACGCAGGGAACAGAGGACTGGACCTTACAGTTGTCAGCAAGGAGAAATGTATGAACAAGCATCTTTTTTATTTAGTTTTTGTGTCTTTCTTTTTTAGTCTCATTTGATTTTGCCTTTCTTTTTTTTTTGGAGTGTTTGTTTATATTAGGCTATGTTGTTTATGGCCATTTCTTTTTGTTGTTGTTGTTTTTAGGTCATCATCAAGTAATAGCAGTGTATGCAGATGCCTATGGTTCCGCAGAGTTGAATACTATAGAATTCTTACATAGGCAATTATTAACTTACCCAAAGGACATATTATGATCATTACTCTGATTAATTGCTGGATTGTAGTATAAAGGTATAAGGTGGGTTTCCATGGGCACTTCTAATCAGATTAGAATCGGAACAATGACTCAATCAGAATAAAAATGAGACACATAAATACCTTGATGGGAATAAAACTGCCGATCCGATTCTAATTTTTCATTCGGAATAGTTTAATTGGAATGACAAAAAAAAAAACTGTCCATGTAAATCCACCTATAGTTTGGAGTGAAAAGCACAAGGTTTGAATAATGTAATAACAGAGTAATGGACTTTAGTGGGGCCTAGAGAAGATCAGCCAGGGTTTTTTTTTAGTCTTACAGACAGCACAGATCACTAAAAGCTTTAACACATCTCTTCTTTCATTTTAAGATATATTTTTTAATATGCGGACAGTATGGTGAAAATCCGCAAGTTGTGTTTTTTTCATTCTTTTTTTTTTTTACTACATGTAAGGGAACAGTATTAAATATACCGGTAGTTAATTAGATGAGAATATATAATTTAACAAGGTGAGAGAGTTAGGGTCATCTAAAAGAATCTGCCATTGATAAGGCAGTTGGCTTTGACTCCAGTGTGAAGGCTTCACACAACTGTTGACAACCTGCTACATTGGATACTGGTCACTAAATAAGATGCATGCAACATCAGCATAGTTCACACAAATATTGCGATTGTGCCTTCACAAAATTGAGAAATGAAAGCCACATTAATAGATGATAAATAAATAGCATACATTAAAGGTTAATTATTTAAGATAAATATAAATTGATATGCATACATTCACAGATCTCAACAATACTTGAATATGTTAGCACTATTCAGGTTCCAGTTTATAGAAAAACGTTATCGATATTTGGCTGTACAGTTTATTATGACCATCCCAATGTGACCAATATGGCAGGTTATAAGACAGTATTCTAACACAGGAGTGCCATTTACAGTGCCGTTGGCTTTCTCAGGGGGCACGTATACATATTACATACGTATACATACATATATTACCTGTGCCCTAATACTTGAATTGCCACCTTTTAGTGTACAGTTTGTACATAGAAAGCTCTTGTCTTTTATTCTAATTTGTGTTCTTTGTTAACATGTAAGGATTATATATGCGTAAATATAATATTTACACTACATAATGAATAAAGGGACACAATATGCACTGCTAACCTCAACAGCTCTTATGTCATTTATAAATAAGTGAATATTCTACTGTTGATGTAATATTTGTCCAAGTCAGGTATAGTAAATGGTGTAATATTATTGTGCTGGACATTTCTTGTTTTGTTTGTTCTTAGGTAATACTTGATCATCGTCAGAATGACTGGTGACAGACATAACTCTTCCAGTATCGCAGATGTTAATCATAACATTCGTAGCTAAATGTTAATAGTCATTAACAGCATGAGTTTGTATTCTGTTTTATCTATTTCCAGTTGACTGTGGCATAACTGTGCACCAGACCGGGCCAAGTCTCATATTAGAGTGAACTGCATTGTGGGTAGTTACATGATTCTTTGATCCATTTTCATATTTTTTCTTTCTGGCTTTGGGTAGCAGCTAAGAGGAGTAGGATGATGCAGTTCGATCAGAATGTAAAAGTGGTGGTTTTCAGTGTGTAACTGTCATGAATGAATTGTTGTTTAACCATCAAGATTGTCAGTGTCTGAATGAGGTTTTTAATTTTGCAGATTTTATTGAACTTAGTGATTTTCTCTATCAATATTTTTTGACAGAAGACAAAGTAACCTATATTTGTTGGAAAAAAGCTTATATTTGTGTGTATGTGTGTGTGTATGTTGAGACTGACAAGTGATGTCCATTTGTATTGCGATGTTGTAGTTATTTATTATATACAAAAAAAAAATAGAAATGTCTTCCATTGTCAATGTCTGATTCTTTCATCATGTTAAAGTATTGTAAATTGTTGTGATAAAATCAACAAAAAAAGCACGGACATCCAACGCTGGTAAACTTTACCGTAGGCTCTGGACAGAGGAAGACAATTGGCAGTACAAATCAGACTTTTTTTTTTTTTTTACTAATTCTTGTAGAAAGAACAGCATCAGAAGAACAATGCTTAGCATCTGTTCACATAAAAAAAATAGAGTGCAACAGGAATTTATATATTTATACATCATTACATCAAACACATTAGCATTAACTGGACAAGAAAATGCACATAGAACTGCATTCTCAACCAAGAATAAAGTAAGTTTGGTCCCACTGATTTTCCAATTGTAGTTTGACAACACAGGGCCTGTATTTGCTGAGTTATCACCTCAACATAATAGTGCAAAGCTTTTAAGCCCACAGTCAATGTGTACATGCTGGGCACAGATAAAGCTCTTCAATCATATCCTAGTTTTTTTTACTCATTCAAGGGAGATGGTTTGAAATTGCCCATCTCTCCTGCCCCTTAGTGGGGGTGAGGTGTATGGGCTTTGAGTGCTTCCCTCTGGCATTTCGGTGTTGTTGGACCCTTTGGTGGTGCGACCTCTTCTGATGATTTTCCAGCGGTACGGGGCTTCTCTCTTCTCAGGCTCTTTGGGCGTGCTCGCAGGTTCTATTGGCGTGCTCGTGTTAGGGGTCGCGGGAGCTGACTGGCGAGAGGGGGATGGGGAGGGATTGCGAAAGGTCTTGCCGGCCTTTCTCCCAAAAGACGCCAGAAGGCCCTTCTTCTGGGACTGTTCGGCCTGCTTCTGCTGACTCATCACATTCTGTTGAAGGAGCAGCTGGAAGTCCTCCTGATGCAGAGAGAGACAGAGAGACATTTCATTTCACAGCTCAAATCTCAAAGCATTCACTCTCTAAGAATAGGACCATGTTTAAGACCATCTGAAAAGGCATTTGTTTTCACCAAAATATTTTTAGACTCCCAGCCCCCTGCTGAGTTGAAGCTGAACTGTGTACCAGTGCTGACCTGACATCATTTTCTTTCCAGCCTGTAAGGTCATATCATACCATTATCTCATACAGATGCACACCTGTATTGTGTGTGTGTGTGTGTACACTGTAAAGCACACTGAGCTGCCCTGTGTATGAAATACACTAAAGAAATAAAAAAAGCCTTGCCTTGTATGTATACTATAGTATAAGTATATATACTCTTGATCCCGTGAGGGAAATTTGGTCTCTGCATTTATCCCAATTCGTGTGTGTGTGTGTGTGTGTTTTTACAAAAACATTCCATATTTTTCAGAAATTAGCTTATTTGCCAGTACCCCAGAGTTTGATAAGAGGATATACATACCCTTCTCTTTGTGCTTGCAATAACCTAGTCTGACATTGTTAGCCTAGCTTAGCATAATTAACTGGAAATAAATTAGACCAGTTAGCCTATAGCTCCCTTTTACACCAGTTTGCCTGCAGCTCCTCATTTCCCCCAAAAAGTTGGCGTGTTCCTTTAAGTAAACTACATCTACTACTACAGTATGTCTGATTTCAAATCAGCTGCTCTCTGAGCGCACCTTCCAGGCCTCCAGCTCCAGAGAGAGCTCCAGCCGGTGTTGAACAGCCTCCAGCAGCTGGTTGTTCAGGGTCATCATCTCTGTCTTACTGTTAAGCAGTTCCATCTCCATTGCTTTCTTCCTGCCAGACATATAACACAACACAATTACACAAGACAACACAACACAATTTGTGTTATTCACACATCGGCTACTGTAAACCAAAGTGCTATGGGGTACACTGACTATATCCTACGTGTTCTCGCCACCTACTGGCGAATGCATAGAACACAACAATAGGGTAGCCTACACTGGTTTGTGTACCCCTCCTAGTCCCTACTCCCATAGTATAGGCTGCTGTGTGAATAAGGCGAATTCAGCACAGCACAATTCAATTCAGAAATTCAATATTAGTCCTGAAACGGGCTTTCTGTGACCTGATCTCTAGTCATCTCTCCCTACTGAAACTGTTGATCGGTCTGCTGCGTTCATGTCTTCGGCCACACATCAGCCTTATTTGGTGTTGTTGGAGATGTGTCCCCCTTGCAGAGGACAGTGTGGTTACATTTTGTTTACAAAATGAAATCTAACGTGTTTGAGGAAAACACTTTATGAAGTTAAAAAAGGGTTAAATTGTTCAATTCCTTGCTGTTGGAAGGGTGGTTTTCCTGTCAGAGAGAAATGCCCTTCTGCGGTGTGGAACTCACTTGGCAACAGCTTCGTCTCTGTCTCGTAAGGCCTGTTGTAGGACAGCATTGTCCCCATCTTCAGTCCTTCCCTGTGGATCATGGGAAATGGAGTCTTTAAATGAGGAATCAATCACTATGTCTCAGGAGTAACTGTATTATTAAAATCAGGGCTGCAACAAGATAAGGCTGTTCTTCAGCGACTGTTCCATTGAAGTCTATGGCCATAGCTCAGAATTTCACCACATATGCTTAGGTCTTGGTTCTATAGAGTTAGGAATGTGAATTTTGGGCACGTTTTCATGATCCCCAAACCCTTCTGACCATTTCAGGTACATTTTTGAGCATTGCAGTCTGTAGAAAATCAACCTTATATCCTGTTATTTATTCTGCTGATGTTGACCGGTTGCTATGTACGCTCATCAATACGTCAATATACGACACACCTCTTTATGCAGACAGGACTCGATCCCCATTTCGCACTCATAGACATGAACTACGACAAACTATCTTGCACCGCCATATACAATCTTTGTCTTAAGCCAGGTAGATCAGCCAATACATGACAGGACTTTTACTTTCTGAAGCCGGACTTTTTACACCTCTGGAGGTTTTTGATTCCCACCCACCACCTGAAATCACCCCACCCCACACACACAACCCCCCCCCCCCCACACACACACTCACCTTGTTGTTCATGGCCAGTGAGCGTGCCACTTGCTGAAGCTGGCTCAGAGCCACGCCTAGAGGACCCTCAGACCCAAAGCAGTCCGAAACGGCTGGAGTCACGTCTGTTAGAGGCCGCAAAAGGTTCAGAATGGACTCAACCTCTTCAGTCACCTAAAGAGAGAGAAAGCGAGTAAGAGAGAAAGTGAGCAAAATCATTGCAATCCTTTGAAAGTATTTGGAGTGTTTGAAAGCACCCCCCCCCCCCCACACACACACACATACACTACACACACACACACACACACACACACACACACACACACACACACACACACACACACACAGACCACTGCGCATTTTTCAGATGTCATCCTACGGTTGCTGAGTGACATTTCAATGAGTGAATGACATATTCAAAATTAAGAGACCACTGCAAATTTAAATATGACCGTCAACTCATTCGAATGTCACTTAGCAACCGTAGAATGACATCTGAAAAATGTGCAGTGGTCTCTGTGTGTGTGCAGAGGCGGACAGAGTACACAGCTTCATTACTTGAGTAAAAGTACAGATACCCTTTGCTAAATTTTACTCAAGTACAAGTAAAAGTACAACAGTCAGATGTCTACTTAAGTAAAAGTACTGAAGTCCTTGTTTTTAAAAGTACTTGAGTATCAAGAGTACAAGAGTAGCCTACATTTTCTAAATATTGCATTACTACAGCTACAATGCTTACATTTATGTACAGAATCATCCTACATGGAGTTATGAAAAATTGTAATGTTAATACCTTGGAGAATGTAAAAGGAATTGAAAGTAAAATCAAGTCATTTTCATCTTTTTACCATGTTGCCAGGGATGGGCAGTATTTCTAATACATGTATTTAAAATATGTACAGTATTTCAAATACAAAATACTATTTTGTAATTGAAACACTTGAAGCCAAAACTATCATTAACTTGTTCAGAAAATTTAGTCTGGTGAGGTGGGGCCACAGGTTGGCACATTCCCGGGATGGACCTGCTGCGTCTTCATCCATTGTTTCATCCATGGTTTCGTCTCTTATCTAAATCTGACCATGGAGTTGACTTTGGCGGAAAGCTGAAGGTGATTGCTGATAGGCTGTCCCAATCAGTGGCGCCTGCACAATCCAATCACGTTTGAGAGGGAAACAACAAATTGAGGGTTTCCGAGATTTTTCTTTTTTCCTTTTTTTTTAGAAGTAACGGGTACTCACGGTTATGGATAGAAATGTAGTGGAGTAAAGAGTACAATATTTGCCTCTCAAATGTACTTGAGTAAAGTCATGAGTACTCCCCAGAAATGATACTCGAGTAAAGTACAGATCCCTCAGAATTGTACTCAAGTACTGTACTCAAGTAAATGTACTCCGTTACTGTCCGGCTCTGTGTGTGTGTGAGTGTATGTGTGTGTGTGGGCATTGTTAATGTTTCCAGCCATTCCATACACTCAGGTGATGCACAGAGGGGAAGGTGAATTTCCTATTCATTTAGCGGAGACTTTTATCCAAAGCGACTTTATGTCCGTTATATTGCAAGTGTCATTGTCCCATGAGCAACTCGGAGTTAAGTGCCTTGATCAAGGGCATAACAGTGGAAACTCAGTATTGAACCTGCAACTTCAGCTGCAACTGCAACTTTTCAGGCTAGTGCATGCTAGCCCATCTCCTTAAACACTACACTACTGCATGCTAGCCCAGCTACTTAACCACTACATTGCCCCAAAACCAACAGTATGATTGGCTCTTGGGTTCAATTATCAACAACTTTTCACAAAACTCACAGACTTATATTCACAAACTTAATTTCACCAAAACAAAAATGTGCCTGAGAGAAGTCAAACAGCTGACCCACAGATTCTGCTCATATGCGGGCACATTCATGTGGGAGTTTCACTCCACTGAGAGCATGTTATTGTGAGACATATCACATCAAATCAAATCAACTCTAGGGTTTCATACAAGCTTTGAATTTTAAAGGTTCATTATGAAGTTTTACAGTCTCATTTCCAACTTGTCATATATTTATGCCTGGCCATGACCCCTTTGTTGTCACCCTTAATGTTTTTAAAAAATTTGTTTAGAATTTAATTCAGTGTTTCCACTGACAGCACACAATACAGCCTGTCCTAATGACTATTGGAATGAGTCGATCAAACCACTAAAACAACCTGGTGTTTAACAGTGATGAATAAGCTAAAAGGAATGGACCTAACATGGGGTGAAGCCCAACACGTAGCCCAAGACAGAACCAGATAGAGGCAAATTGCTGATGCCTTATGTGCCTTTAGGCATGATGAGGATTAGTAGTAATATTGCTTTAAGTGAAAGCCAGTGCAAGGCCCATCCTACAGTACCTGTTGTTTCTGCTGAGTCCAGTTTGGGTCATTCTGGTTCTGGAGCTTGTCCACCTGGGCCTTGAGCTTGAGACTCCGACGGCGAGACAGCTCCACCTCACGCCGCACTTCCTTCAGCTGCAGAGGGGCCAGCACACGAGACGAGAGGTGTTAGACAACACAAGCACATGCACAAACACAAGAACAAACGCAAACACAAGCACAAGCACAAACACAAACAAAAACATAAGCACAAACATAAGCACAAACACAAGCACAAACACAAAAATAAGCACAAATGCAAACAAAACCCTAAACACAAGCACAAACATAAGCACAAACACAAACAAAAACATAAGCACAAACATAAGCACAAACACAAGCACAAACACAAAAATAAGCACAAATGCAAACAAAACCCTAAACACAAGCACAAACATAAGCACAAACACAAACAAAAACATAAGCACAAACATAAGCACAAACACAAGCACAAACACAAAAATAAGCACAAACGCAAACAAAACCCTAAACACAAGCACAAACATAAGCACAAACAAACACAAACACAAGCACAAACACAAGGCATGACAAAAGGATGTGACAAACTTAGAGTCAATGTGTCTTCAACCCTAAACTGTTCAGAGACTGACAGTACCCTTAATGCTGATTGTGTGTATATGTGTCTGTATGTGTGTCTGTGAGAGAGAGAGAGAGCGAGAGAGAGAGAGATTGTATGTGTAGGACACATGTAAAAGAGTGAGGGGTGTGGGAAAACAGTGTGAATGTATAACAAAGCTGTAAGTAAGGCCTCCATATGGCCATGGTCCAGTTAAGGACTTTCAGAAATGTTCCTTATCATGAATCCACATAGCCTAGCTGTTGCCATCTCATTGCCATTTAAAACTGCCGACAGCAAGGAATGTTGACTTTCTGGATAAACTAGATTGAATTATGCGAGGTCAGTGAACACAGACACTTCTTTGTTTTTCCCCCTTTTCACTTGTTTAAAACTCTCCACAGTGAATGAAAAGTCCAGTGGGCCCACAACTATTTGAAGACTTTATCTACTTTCTCCCATGCCCTTAAATCAAACAACCCCCCCCCCCCCACACACACACTTCTTTTCTATGTGTTGTACATAGTTCAAGCAGACAACCTCTCTTCCTAGTTCTTAGTGTGATCAGCTGCTGTTGAGTGTTTCTTCCCGACTCACCGTGTTACACACTAGGCTGGACACCCTCCTTCCCCACTCACCGTGTTGGACACTGGGCTGGACACCCTCCTCCTCAACGGGCTCCCACTCCTAAGCAGGTCCGGCAGTGTCCCGTCCACATAGTGTCTCTGTGGGGCAGGCCCAGGGCCCTCCTCTGTCACGGACTGCAGCGCAGGCTCCTCACTCTCCGACAGAACAACCCGGACACTACTCTCTGAGCAACCACTGCTCTCCCGCAGGACATGCCTTGTGTACTTTTCTGTCGACTCGGACATAATCTTCTGTTCCTCCTGATCCTGTGTGGACTTCACTGAGCTCGAGTCATCAGCGTCCGAGACAAAGATCTCCACTCCGTCTCCCGGGACGTCCTCCGGGTCCGGCTGTTCAAAGCTCCTGGGTGTCATCAGCCCCTTCAGTATGCTCAAGGGTGTGCAGGCGTTACGCTCATCAAAGAACGCCGGCAATGGCTTGGCCTCTCTCTCTCTCTCAGGGTGAGCCACCGAATCCATCACGGGCTCTTCAACAACAACAGTCAGCTACCACAGTGGAGATTTCACAGGTACGTGTGAGACACAGACATGTGAAATGCCAACAAACCTGTTTTACCTGTCTGTGGAAATGGGATGAGTGTTTGTCATCATGGAGTGAGTGTGACGTCAGCGAGGGCGTATCATTCATGACGTCAGCATTCTTGAGACTACTAAACAGACACTTAAGAATAGAACATACCCTAATACTGTCTAAAAATAGGACCATGGAACTAATACTGTCTAAAAATAAGACTTTCGAAATGTTACGGCCACAAATGTGTAATGTATCTTTGTTTTCCTTTCAGTCTTTGTGCAACTCCACCCTGGACAGGCTGTGCTACACCTAATTGCCTGATAAAGTGCACCTGGAAAGGTGATGAAGCAGCAGTTAATAGGGCCCTTTTCACTGCAGGAACCTGGGAGTGAGGTTTCAGGGGCTTCACGCCTCTCTAGTGTGTCACCACTGCAGGAACTTCCACTGTATGATCACTTTCACTAGGATGAAATAGGTTTCTGTAGCCTGGGTGAACTCAAGACGAACCTGTTACAAACGGCAGTAGACTCCATTCCAGACTGACCTGCAGAGCAAATGGGTGGTTGACATGACATGGCCTTTTTTTGGTCCAATGTGTCAAAAATATATAAAAAACTATGGTGATATTGTTCAGAAAATGCTGTTTTATATGAACATACAGAGCATTCATGGGATTAATCTTCCATTTTTTCACAATTTTCAGCCAAACCAGAAAAAGCTCATAAGGCGTGACTGTCCCAGTCACATTTCACAAATTTTGATTTTGAATAAAAACAAAAAAATGAATTCATTTTCTGTTTATTCAATCATATATTGATAACCCAGATGCCTACTTGTGAGTCTGCTTGACTAAAAGTTCAGGCATAATATTGTGAAGCCACCCTTAACTAAAACACTTTGTCCCAGAAATGGATATCATATGGTGTGACGCCACATTACTTTTTTTAAACAGGCAATTGTTTGGAGACCTTTGGGGAGTAGGGGTCCTCCTTTATTCAGGAGGAAGAACAACACCTCAGAAGGACACTGAAAGTTACAAGGTGAGTTTTCTCTCTTCATGTTTTCAAAAAAATCAAGTATATCCGGCACTCCTGCTTCAGTTCCCTTTTTGCATTGTCTTTTGGTGTGACGCATTTTACGCAAAAATGGCCAAATAAAATTACTTTTCAGTCAATATTACCTTTAAAACTATATTGTCATATTGCAGTTAGCATGTTTTTAGGATGTTAGCATAAAAGCACATTGCTTAATGTCATGCTAAGTACATGAAACCTCATATGGTGTGACCCCATATCATATAGTGTGACCGGGTTTTCTCGTCACACCATATGATTTATTTGTCACACTGTATGATAGAAACTGCATTTTCCTGCATAAATGTTTTTTCATACATATGTTTAACTCATAATTAAGTGCAATACATATATTTTGACATATTTAACATGATTTAACATTTATTATTTAAGATGTGCAACTATTGCATGTATTGCGAATCACACACACATAAAACACAGAAATCACCCCCACACACACTCACTCACTCACTCTACAGCCTTGGATACAAAAGATACATATTTGACATTCTAAATATCAATAGTAGTCTTGAGAAAATAAATTCTGGTGTTAAAGAAAACAGTAATATTAATGTTGTCTTTAGCACTATAAGTAATTGCAACAATTTAATCTGATTATAATGCAGGAAAACTTTTTAAATTATCTGAATAAATAGTTGAATTTGTCTTTTAACAGATATAAAGAGAATAAACTCAAAGGGGAACTACAAACATTCAGATTGAAGCCCACCATTGAGAAGAGAAAAACTAAGGGAACCCAAGAGCTATACAATATTTGGTGGCATTCTGTTTTGCATAGTTGTGATTTCTGAAAGTGAACCTTTACATGAAATACCTGTCTTAAACTGTCTTTTGTTGCTTGTGAAATACATATAATACACATTTTTGTATTAACAGATTGTTTTGTGGTGTTATTTATCATATGGCGTGACACCATATCATTTGGTGTGACATCAAGAAATTATGAAAATAAAAAGGCTTTTGGGGTCTGTATCATACAAATCTCAGTGGAACAGACGGAAAATACGGTCAGCAAAAGTCACAAGCATTTTCTTTCTTTTATATCAAGGTATGTCAAAATGCATATGACGTTTATTGAAAGATTGAGGACATATGCCTTACTCTGTGTATTGATGAAGTAATATACTGTAAAATGTAATAAATTTGCACAAGGAAATGCTAGATCTTGATGAAGTAATGATAGAAGATTATAATACATTGCTCACATTAAAAACAAAATACCCCATTATAATTTTATAAACAATAACTTTCATGTCACACCATATGACAATTTTAGTCACTACCACAACTAATTAGTGAATAAATATGAATTTCAACACAAAATCTAAAAGACCATACATATTTTTGGGAATGCAAGGGTCAGTACAACAGGACTAAGTGATTTCCATGCCTAATATTTCCATGCCTAATATCTTTTTTTTCAAAACTTTTTTTCGGCCTAAAACGTCAACCACCCAAATTCAATTGGGCTAACAGGTTCATCTGGGCTCAGGTTTCTGCTCAGGAGTAGGTGTCTTTTAGCAGTCCTGAAACTTTCTTTACTCCTGTTCCTGTTGCAGAGGAGAGACTGCTAAGTGTGGAGACTGGAGTTGGTTTTTATGTCCTTACGGTAATATATCACATGGACTGGGTTGATTCAAATGTGTTTTCTGTAGATTATTTACGACAGTGGTGGAGGGTTGTTTGGCCTAATGAGGCCACCCAAGGGTGGGTTGTTCAACACACACATCTTCTTCATGGGGTGAGATCATAATGAGATCTATATAGTTCAGTTTTATGGACCCTTTCAAGAGAGTTCCATTATCAGCATCATAGTTGGCCCCACAAGACTTCCGTTTTAACATTCCATATGTTATCTTAATGCAGAGGAAGTAGATTGGGGCACAAATAGAACTTTCAATCATTGTTTTTGTTTACCTTGTTGAAAGGGTCTATACCCGTTTCCCAAAAGTGCTACTGTTTAATATGTGCGTAGATAGCACTCAGTGTTATCAGATAAGTGCTGGGTGGCAAACGCCTTTGCTAAATACCATAAACATGTACACACATATGTAGTGCTATCAGATACGTGTTAAGTCGCATTGGACAAAATTGTCTGCTAAATACCATAAACATAGCAGATAGCGAAGATGCCGGGGCATTATTATGAGCAGGTCCAAACCTGCTTTGGCTTCTCCACTCTTCTCAGCTCACTGACTACCCCATCAGTCAGTGCCGCTTCTGATTAGCTCAACATATGAGATTTAGTCAATCTTATTTCCCTGAACTCAATTAGGTAAGTATGAAACCAACACCGACTGAAGATATGCAGTGAGTCTCCTTATTCTGCATAAGAAGAGGTCTGAAGAACACATAGACCTATCTTCCCAAGCCTTACTTCTCACAGACGTTTTTAGGAACGGCTGATACTGTAGCCTACGACACCAAACTACTTGCATCTCTGTTTTACATGTACTGTATGTGTCCTGTTGTTTGTCAAAGGGTTACTGGTTTGTTTTGAAGCACCGGAGCCCGCTGTGATCCCACCAACACCCCTTTATGTTATATGGGTCATTCTATAATTCGGGGTACATTTCCTGTAAAGATTTAGTTATTATCAAAAAAATAAATCTTTATGGAATCAATTTTCAACAATTATGCTAATAAAACACCCTTTCACCAATAACAATGTTTTATATTTATTTTAGACCCAATTTATCCACAAAATATTTACTAAATTAATTCTACACCCCATATCATTGACTGTCTCCGACTACAGAGTCATGCTTTCAACTTGACTAAACATGATGTTATCAAGTCTAACAATCTATTTTTTGGAGATTAATTTACTAACCGTCATAACATCAGTTATATACAATGTCTATTTTCTATATTATGCAAGATTTAAGTTTAAAAAAAATATAATTTTGGTCCGTCTCAAAGTTCATGTCAACTTTGTTATAAAACTGCTTAAAATCCAGACAGACTTTGAATATGAAGCATGAAACCTACACAGAGAGATGTCAATTCCTCTGACAGGAAACTTCTGAAAGGCAGTGAGATGTTAAGCTTCTTCTCTCATTAATTTGAACAAAATGTTGAGGATACACCAACAGTAGATTAATTATTTGTCAACTCTGTTATTGCGTTATTGGAGTGAAAGTCTCGCTCAATTTTTAAAAAACAATCATATGATTAAAAGTCATTAAAATTCTGGGTTTATACATATCATGCAGTAACTAGTTTGAGGTTAGGATGTGGAGCTAAGCCACAAAATGATGGGAAATGTCAACTCTGTTAATTCTGCATAGATTAATGGTAACAGAGTTGACAATGATGTGCTGTCAACTCTGTTTTCAATAGCATTTAATGAGTGTCAACTCTGTTAATTTAAGCTTTTGCTTAAATTAACAGAGTTGATGACTAAATGTTTTTTGTTTCAAATGTATATCAGACGATGTGGTACAACTAATATTTTTACCACATGATTTTTTAAAAATGATATATGTAAAAGCTACCCTTAAATATGCACCTCTTGGAAACTTGCCAGTGGAATGTGTTTTTTTTTTTTTTTTTCATTTCAAAAAGTAGCAATCTTATCAAATTCAAAGTTGCTACAGTGACTGTAGAGACAAAAGTTCTCTTAGGGAAAGCATATTAAAATGTATGATATTTGCTAAGTATATATAATGTAATTTAGAGTTTGTCTCTAACAGAGTTGACAGATTTTTTTCAAATAAATACTTGAAGTCCTACAGGTTTAAGCTCAGCAAATACTATCATGTTAACTTTGAAGTGTGTTCTATGACTCTAAAAAAGTTCAATGATTAAAAACTCATTACATTTTTTTTGGTTTATCTCTACAATTGAAATGTACCCTGAATTATAGAATGACCCATATACAGTATATATATATTTTTTTTTCAATATTTTTAAAAGCTCAAAGAAAATTATATAAAAAATAAAAAAAGACACTTTCTTGCAAGTGTCACAATATACATAACAATCCTGCCACACCTGAGAGTTCATTTAAAACTTCATTCTAAGCAGCTAAGACCCTACAGAAACACACTCTCACACACACAGTGAACAACAGGTAAAACACAGACTGTAAACATAATGGATTTAATGGCTTACTTTCAGTGACAAGCTTTCCTTAAATGGAAACAAAAGCATCATCACTGTAGAAAAATATTACAATTCATATGCATGTACTCTATGTTGATAAAATCACAGCACATCAAACATTTCATACCCCACAAAGAAAATACAATTATTTGCTAGTCGTCTTGCAAGGCATTAATCATCTCACAAATCCAAATCCTAACCATTACAAGATTGGACCTACACTATTAAAAGGCCCATGCACTTCCTTCACAGATCAAGCAGCTAACCTGTTTTAGGCATCCAAGGCTGGATTTGTAACAGTGCCTCTGTAGTCAACACTGCCAACGCGTAATAAGTAACAAAAATCCAAGCAACTCTGGAACCTGATAACACCTGATAAATCTGTCTTCAATGTTCTTGACAGGAGAAGATGCAGTAACTGACTCATTAACCGACAGGAAGTTCTCATTTTACTTTATGCAACACAATAATTGTGTTGCGATTGTATTGTGGTTGCCATGATATAAGAATGTTATGTGGCATACTTGCCTATCTTTACGGTTTCAGCAATCTGATCTCAGGGTCTAAAATGTTGTCTCTGGTTAAATGGGGGCCAATTGAATTCAGCTTCTTTGAGCTACAGCATGCTGTCAAACTTTTGCAAACAGTCAGCGGAGACACACTGAGAACACTCTGCCAAATGAATAGAGGCCCTACATACTAGGAGCTGTTGAGTCAGGTATCAGGAATAGCTTCTTTTAATGAATTATTCATTAATTACGACATTTGAGTAGTCATGTGACGACATGTCCATCACACACCCAACAGTAACTGACTTTTTACAGAACCAAAGAATGCCCAAAAATGCAGTGGAAGAACATAATCAATCTCAAAAATTGTATTTTGGGTCCACAGAAAAATAGACAGACAACTGATCAAAGGGGTACAACTACAACAAGGCAACATATACTGCGAGTTGTTAGTATGTTTACTGAGGTCAATTTGCTGTGGTGTCAAATACAATCACTCTTCCCAGACATTTTCATGATCATCTCCATTTGCTGATTCTCAGTTTTGTTTTCAATAAATATTTTTGCTAATTGCACATACAAAGGTAATGGATGCATTTTAAAACCAGCAAAATTCCATCATCATGGCTGTCTAGGAATGGGTCAAAATTCCAAAGGAAACCGTTTCTTTGATTTGAATGGTGTCAGATGCGGCAGCATTTACAGAGATAAGATTTCTTTTCATTTTTGATTCGTCTTTAACGGCGAACAGTCGTAGTGAAGAGAGAAGAGTGAGAGAGAGAGAGACATTAAACAAAGGAAAGCGTGCTAGCGTTTTGAAATCCGATGGCTGTCCAAGGCTGTGGAATCCGTCACAGGTGATTCACTTCCCTAGAAATGAGTTCCATGTTCACCTGCTGGGTGGCTTCCGATTGGCTACTTCAGAGGAGACGCTTTCGTCGGGATCATTATTCTCGACTCCATGTGCTGAATCAGAGGGACTGAGAAGAGAGCAGAATCATGCTTTCAGAACTCTTGCCAGTGGCGTTGTTCATTTGGCAAAATACTAACCGGTTGAAAGATCATACTGTCCAACTCATTAGTAGCATTACACACTCAGTATGCATATTGTGCAAAAGTCTGAAGAACATACATTACATCCTAAATAAAAACAAATTGGATTTTATTGTAATACACTTTCAGCTCCTACTGTGCATGTTTTTTAATCAACTTCATGCATTTCAAATAACAGTGCAACATTTAACAGACTTCTTTAGCAGTTACGGCTCCCACACAGTTGTGTGCGTTGCAGTGCTGGAGACGCATCCCGTCCACTTTACATGGGCTTACGTCATCCGTTGCCGAACTGAATTGTGGGTCCGTTGCATTGCGTTGCTCCCATCGCTCGCGTTGAGAAGTTTAACTTTTGCTGCACCGACGGACGGCACCGGCCAATCAAGCCAATCGACGGACAGCACCAGCCAATCAAATTACGCTTAGCAAATTATGCATAGCTACCGTCTGGAAAACCCACTGGCATGCGTTGATGGAACGCAACTGTGTGTGGGAGCAGTTAGAGAGCTCACCAGCACGACAACCATGTATCTAGCAGCTGCAGGTCAAGTCTCACCTGTGTGATTACCTCATCTCTACCGGTTACAGAACTCACCTGTAACATGACCTTACCCTTACCTGCTACAAGCCTCACCTATAAGGTGACCTTGCCCGTACCTGCTACAGGTCTCACCTCTGTATAGTAGACTGCCTCATCTCTACCTGTTTGCCATCTCACCTGTGTAGTAGACCGCCTCATCCCAGCCTTCGTGCTTCCAGGCAGCGTTTCTAGTTTCCTCTCTGGACTGCAAGTCTTTGTAAGCTGCAAGAGAATGAAATGATTTAAAGCTGGCCAAAGCTACCTTTTAAAAAAAGGTCTATACGCTGAACGTGTCTAAGTTCAAATTTCCATCTACACATATACAGGGTTAACTGTGGGAAAGGCAGCATGCAAAATACATCAGTTTTGTTTGAAATCTTAGTTTCAGTTTTCATGACAGCATTTACATAAAGCTCAAAGCCTTTTCCCTCTAATTATTTACCTGACAGATACAGGCCCATTTATAACTTGTATTTTTAATTTGTACTTATTCATTTAATCCTGGAATATTCCCATAAACTTGTTTCTGTCTCTTGTATCTATCTCTTAAATTCTCTATACACATCACCTGTCATAGTGACTGTGACGCCTAAAAGAATGCATTATTGTTAGTACACAAAAGTGCAGCTTGAAAGAACTGGATGTATGTCAATGTCATGCGTTTAGTTGACTCACCCCAGAGGTGATGCACCAGGTAGAGGTTCCCAATCTGAGAGAAGAAGCCGCCAACAGCCTCATGGTTCTCCTGACGGAGCTCAATGGCCCGCGCCCTGTACAAAACAGTTCCTTCCTCAATCATCATTATTCAAAACACGTCTTTAACGCACCACCTGAAATATGTTTTAGCCTTAGTAGCTGCTTAACTGCTGGAAACAGTACAACTTCATAAGAACCTAGCGGCTGTATCTGGTTTGTATCACAGCAGATTTCCTCCATGATTTTGCAGACATATATTTAGATTGTGTAATAAAATGCATTGTTCTGCGTCCGTGAAAGTTATAGTTATAGCCCTCTTGAACACTGAGGACCCAACAAGCCCATGCGTGCCTATCCTTTCATGGCCAACACCATGAATGATCGTAAACTGAGCTCTGAACATTTGTTTATGAGTTTTATGTCTATGTACTGTACATACCGATAAATCACTTTAAAGGGGTCATCTATGAGAGCAACTTTCTTTGTAAATAAAATAGTCCTCACATTACATTTCTAAACATCGTAAACCAGATCATTTAAATGCCCCCTATGCAACATTTTCTGGCAACTGATCAGTGGGCATTCTCTCTCTGGCATTGACATAAATCTGCTGTTATTTTAACCAACAAAACAAAGAGATATTCTTCAGAGGCCTAGAGTTGCCCACACTGCGTCATCCAGCAGACAGACTAATTACTGATGATAGCCTTAGTGAGATAGATACGTTTACGGAGATTGCATAAGCCTGGTAGCTTTGGCCTTTTCTTAGGATCATCCTGGTGTTGTATAGTATTGGATTTAATCAGCATATTTTATTCAATCACTGTTGACTACAGTCATTACTTCATTGTGCAACATGATTTTCAAATGAAGGATTTTAAAATCATTCATCATTTTGGTCATAGCAGGCAAAATATATAAGTTGAATTATGGCAGGCAATAGAGAGATCTTTACTTAAAATGAATAGATTTTTCATTTGGTCTTAGTATATTAAAAGATAGCTTGAACAAACCGTTCATAAAATTCAGCTACTATAATCTGTAGAGGCAACAATAATAAGTGCATAAACAAGTGCATTAGTAAACACCAATATCATATAGATTTAGATTTTTTTAACATCTGTATAAACAATATGAAAATATCATTGTGTTTCCAAGAATTAAAGTCTTCATATTTGTAAAAAAAAAAAAAATGTACGGTAGTACTTAAATTCAGTATTTTAGACTTAAGTACAAAATAAAAAAAAAGATTTGGTTGAATATTCATTGGGTTATACAGGCCTATTGGGTTACATGTTGACACTTTACTGTTTGACAGGAAAAAAACAGAAGTCTTACCAGTAGTTTCCCCACTCAATCATAGTCCCAGGCTGAGAACAGATAAATCAGAAGTGAGACATGGTCAGTTTCCTCACGCTGCAATGAACCCGCAGCTTTTCTGGTCACTGCATACTAGGCCAGCTCCTTAGGCACTATGAGACCACTGCATTTCCTCACACTACACATGCAGATGACCGTCTTGATTTTAACAACGTCACTGTTTAGCCGTTTGACCACATTCATAGACTTTTAGTTTGTTTATTTTTAGTTTATTTTTCTACTATGGTCACTTAGACAGTATTTCTATGCACAAGCCCAAATATATATTTCGTTTCACATACCACCAATGCAACAGAAATACTAGAATATTTATCTGACCTTGTTATGCCCAAGTACCTAAATTGAAAACTATCAAGAGCAGTCAGGGGACTGCAGACCTTCGCTTGCACACAATATGAACCAAAGTAAAACCAAACTGTATGAACAAACACAAATAAGGTCAGACGGAAGGACCTGATTACTGATACAATAACCTCTTGTCCCCTAAAAATATACTCTGACAAAGTTACGTGCAAAAACATAACAATGCACACATACCCTGAGCTGGTACGATCTCAATTCGTATATGTTCGGCCCATCTCTGGGTACAGGCTCATTCCAGAAGCTGAACTCCAAAAGCAGCTGGTTCCGACGGGACAAAAGCATCTTTGACCGCTCTTTTCTGAAGTCCGAGAATTCCTTAAGACAATAATTAAAAAAGCAGTGAATGAGTTAATTGTCCTGTTAATTATAATAAGACAAGTGCATGGGGTAACTGTACACACTAGTCACCCTATTACTACAGTTAAATTACTCCCAATATTTATTTGTTTTAGGTTTACTGGTGGTTCTATGATGCTTTCCAGTGACTATGAGGTAAACATATTTACATATTATATAAGTCAAAGTTGACTGGTATTTATTTAGCAAATGCTTTTATCCAAAGAGACACGGCCTTGCAACAGTGTATTCGAGAATCGAACCCGGGCCGAGTGATTGTCAGGCAGTGATGTTAGCACAGCTTATATGTACTGCACATGATGAAATGAATTCGTCTGAAATGAGTTACCGGACTCTTCTTGAGTTTGTTCATCACATCAGTCAAGGCTGGATATCCACCTCGATATCTCCACAGATGAACTAGGGAAGGCAGAAACACATCAACAGCAAGCATTGTATCACTGGGGGCTAATTAAATTATACAATTATACACAACGTCATAGAATAATACACATACAGACATGCTACAGTACAATTGATAAATGCGTATTGCTGGCTGTCAAATCAGTTGAAGACTTTGTAGGTTTATGAACTCCATTTTTGTATCTTTGGATGAATTGCTGTGATCTGATCTTCTGAGCTCCTACCTGCCTGATCTTGCTCCCCATACCAAGTGTTCCAGGTTCCCACCAGCTCACACGTGTACTGAGGATCGGTGTGGATGGAGGGAAGCACTTTCTCACTGTGGACAAATAGAGAGAGAAAGAAAGAGAAAGAAAGAGAGAAAGAAAGTGAGAGCAAGAGAGAGAGAGAGAAAGTAAGAAAGAAAGAAAGTAATTGAAAGAAAGAAAGGGAGGGAGGGAAGTAGGGAGGGAGAGAGAGAGCAATTATGTAGATATTTAACAATTCTAAACTTCCATCTCAAACACACTGTAAAAACGACAGACGTTAATAAAACACTAGCAGTATACTAATAAAATCTCCACAGAAATACAATTTACATACATTTGGGTGCATCTTAATGATTCAATCAAAGTTATTATGTTCTATTTTCTATTTAAATGCTATTTAAGAATCAATTATAATATGCACGAAAGCATGCCACATTTTCAGTGCTTTTACCATATGAGCAGACAACATGCACCACTGTAACAGTGGATCTTACCAAAGCTTGTTGTAGGCATCAAGACACTCTGGTTTGACATTGTGAACTACAAAAGAAATACTTGTTTGAAATAATCCCAAGAACAAATTTCAGTTGTACCAGCAGTAAGCCTTATAGTTCTTAAATCCTCCCCCCTTAATTTAAGCAGGTTATTTGGCCACTCCAATCCCAGTTAGTTAACACTGTCAGCACCATAAAATTGTGAAATGCTGTTGTAGGCCTACACTGGATTTTGTAGAGGTTATGCTCTTCTTTCTTGGCTAGCAGATGTGAATGTGCGTCTTTCCTGGGGTCCACTTTGCGCACAAAGAGAGACTTGAACCAGCTGTCCTCGCGGTTTTTACTTGGTGATGCAGAGAGAGACCTGCAGATGGACAGGAGAAAAAAGTGTTTTCTCAACATGCCCATAGTTATTTTTACCGACTCCAAAAAGGTCAAAGGTATTTAGGCTACTCAACACAGTTGTTCAAGAACTGCTTCTATGCAGTGCATCAACTTGGATCCACCTGTTGCATGAATACATTAATCACACTTACATGTAATGGATAACTGCATTGAAGGTCAGGTTTTACTTAAAGACTTTGGCTGCACTTACAGTGATATTTTCCTCTTTAACCTAGAAGGTAAGCAAGCATGGTGCTGTGGAATTAAACACTTGTATACAAAATGTACCATCGTTTCCTAAAATGACCGAAATTCTTGTTTAAATAGGTCAAGGGAACAAGTTCATGCTCAAAATAGCTGAGATTTTTGGGAAAAGTCATTCAGGGACGAGCTAACAAAGTCCTAACAAAGGTTGTAACGCCGCTGGTGCGAGTTACGTTTGATGACATGAGTTTATTTGAAATAAATCATGTAACAATCCAAGTGGTAACTGTAACAAGAGAATAGACTCTACAAATGCAACAACTCCGTAGTCACATGTTATGTCATGTCTAATGACCTTGAGCGACAATTCAGTGGCGATATCACGTTAGCCTAAGATTGCCAAAGCTTTCCAGCCGTACGGGTCAAAACAGCTCTGACGTCCCCATTGTTTTGTTCGGAAAACTACTACTTCGACCTTCAAAAGAAATGCTGAAACATACATACATACCAAAGGGGAGAGAAAAAGTTCCTGCTTTTCGGCGCTACCGATTTTTATAACTTGTGAATCAAATGGCTAGCCGATTAGCTTGTTCTACCAAAAGAGCCTAATGTTAAGAGTCCCTTGCTGTGTAGGCTACGAACTACTTGCACCTAAATCACAGGTAGCTAGCTGTGCAAGTTAGCAAACAACTTCGAACACTTTGCAGAAGTGCATTAACAATTTCTGCTGAAATTATCTCTCTGAAATGTAGGTTTCACCTTATCGTGAGAGAAACTTGCTGGTTCCCTCTGACACTCTTTTTAGCATGGTTGAGGCCGTTTCCCACACTTTGGAGGACTCGAGTCGCCATCTTTCCCTGAATGAGCTCTGTGACTGTGTGTTGTTGTGGCCACACGGTCCCAGGCAAGAAAAAATATGAACTTCTAACCTCTCGCCGCCAGAGGGCAATGTATCGAAGTTACTTTGTAATTGACCCTCAGTTTGAACCTTGAACCAAGCTTGTGCACCTCCCCTATGGCACCTCCCCATAGACAAAATCGTTCATGTTCCTTTTTGCAGTATGCTGTGTTACAGTTCTTACATGTAAAACTACCATGAATATGTTTTGGGGTCTTATCCTGATTAACTACAAAACAGTCCTCTGTCATGGGTACTCAGTCATCACGTTTGTTAAAGGCAGGGACGTCGGACTGGGGGGGGGGGGGGGGGGTAGTGGGACTGATTTCTAGGGCCCCAAGGGGGAAGAGGGCCCTTGAAAAGTCTGGAATATATTTGATTTTTCTTGAATATTTTCATTTCTAAATAAAATTCTATAATGAATGTAAGGTGGTGAGGATTATATATACTGTATATATACTGTATATAACAGTGTGGAAAGATTCCAATGACCTATTTCCACACAAATAGGAAGGCTGTGGTTCTATGTCTACTTTCGTTTGAATTTGTGCATGCAGTCACATAGTCTCTGCATGTTGTAACATAGCCGTACGTTAGAGGAGTTAGAGGAATAGTGACAAGATGTACAGTCTCTTTTTTACACACACACACACACACACACACACACACACACACACACACACAGCTTTGTATTTCATTTTTTCTACCATTAGTAAATGTCATGCTGAGGTAAATTTAACTGGTGTCACCTTTACATTATTAAGCTGCTAGGATATAGCTGCTCAGGAGCTACTCTATTGATGTTGTCTATGTGAGGAGGTCAAACTCCCAATAGACTTGCTTAAAACTGTGTTAGGAAAAAAACAAATTGAATACCAGTGTAGGTTTTTATGTGTTGTATTTTAATATGCTGTAATCAAAGAATGTAATTTAAGTTTCAATTCATCAATTGCCCCGGGACCCCCTAGCATATTTGGGGGCCCACAATTATTTTCTGTCATAGAGCCCACATTTTATAGCAGTGCCCCTGGTCAAAGATGAAGGTCATAGTACACAATGAACAGAACTGTGACATTGGTACGATCACAATGAAGAAGAAAACCCAACGTCAGAGACTCTGCTGGACGAAATTACTGCAATTCCACTTGAAGAGAGCTGAAGTTTGCTTTCCTGTACCACATGCTTGGAATAAGCTGCAAGTGAATTTTCTAAAAGAATATTTTGAAGATTTTCAAAAGCTATTAACACATCTTTGTTAAATGTAGCTTTGGCTATCTAACCATGTTTTGGTTCAACCTCCCAGTTGTACATTTTTTTTAATAAATTACATGTTTGCTGCTCACACTCGATTTTTGTCAACACCATCAGACACATAGAAATGTTTATAAAATTATTTTTTGAATAACTTCCCACGAATAGTTTGACTTATCAGTCTCTTGATTCTCTTAACAATGCACACATTTTTGGTTGTACAGGTTTTAAAGTTTTGTTTTTAACCTTCATAATGAACAGTGCTATTTAGAAGCATAAAAATTATACATGACCTTTGGAAATACAAATATCCTTGAGGGAACAGATTAGCTATTTTTAAAAAAAAAAAAAACAATGTAAAGTCCATCTGACAGAGTTGACAATATCAACAGAGGGACATTTTACATTCAAAATGACTATTGAACCCTCACAAATACCAAGAATAGGTAACAGACGACTTATATGTTCCTCTTCACCATCCATCCATTACCTTGGCAGATATACAGTGCCTATACAAAAGTGTTCACCCCCTTGGATATTTCCCCATTTTCTCCTTTTATAAATAAAATCTTGATCAATTTAATTTAAATGGAATTGTCTCTGCGAGACACTCTGGCAATGAGCAATGATGCACGTTACTTTTACCCCAACATTCCGGGGAACAAGCTAAACTGAGGAAGACAGCTTAATACATGAGATATGAAAAACTTACCAGAACTAGAAAGGTATCATGACATGAGGAAGAACTAACTAGGAAGTGCTAAAGGGGTCCTCTGTGTTTTAGCTGCGCACAATTATTCCTGATTTTTTTCATTATAAAAAGTACATTTAAAACATATAGTACAATTTCTAACTTTTGATACTGATTAAATTATTTTCTTCAATATATAAATTATAATTATTATGATACATTTTGCAATACTTTTAGATATTTATGGTATGTTGAAATGAGGAAATCTGCTTCCAGACATGGGGTTTTCCAGGCACTGACTACATTCTATATCATTTAGAACAAAAACTATTTATGAGGCAACATGAAATCATGCCTTGTTGTGCAACCCTTGCCCTGATTAAGGACATGTTTTGTCCCTAATCTCAAGAATCACTGGCTGCACTTGGAATAAACTGGAATCTGCACCCTCTCTTCACAAAGCCTTCACAATCTTGACAATGTCAACAATGGCATGCCTTTTATTTTCCATACCAAGGCAAGGCAAGGCCGTTTTATTTGTAGCACATTCAAGGCAGTTCAATGTGCTCAGACAGCATGTACAGTAGTTGAGTTATGTTCTTCTCATCTATCATATTATTGGTATTTTATTTTGCTGACTATACTTATTTGTTTGAATTATACATGCTGAATGGGCAGAAGTTCATTGTGCACATATGTTGTGAACTAAGATGACATAACAAAAGGACTCTTAATTTGAATAAATAAAGAGGAACTTCTGTAGGAGCCTATACGTTATCATGCCTCAGGTACTGATGCTGCCCCAGTGCTGTGGGATGGAAAACCTGTGATGTATGGTAATTGTGTGTAACACTCCTTACCAGGTGGCGTCCTCCATAGTGTGGGCCTGGAATATTACCTGTATAACAAGAGATACGGAGTTCAGTATCAGTTGGATAAAGTGATGGTCATGCCTGACATAGTCTCCGTGATTTATTATAAACAACCCAGTTAGACAAGTAACACACTTATCAACCTATTAATAAATACCTGTTAAATAAAGAAGAAGTGATAATGTCTTACTTGAGTGATCATTAATGGATGGATAACGAATTCATGCTGAACATAAACTTGGACACAGATGAAATCTTAACAAGCAGAAATCAGACAATTTTACTGAATAAAACAAACCAGTAATTTATTTTGCCTTTATGTTTCTGTGTCTATTGTATTTTAGTATATTTTTCTTTTAAACTGTCCTTTTTTTATTACATGAAACTGTCTTGACAAGGCCTCCCTGGCCGAAATTATTGTATCTCTATGACCTTCATGGCTAAATAAACTATAAATAAAAATTAAACTGATATAATGATATATGACTGGAGTGAATAATATAATGTCTTGGAAGTGTAAGTCTGATTGTAATTTAACATGGACAGGGCCACAACTGTGAGTGAACTATAGTTAACAGCTACTATACTGGCAATGACAGAAATCAAATCAGACCGTCAGCCTCTATCTGATCAGATGTGTCATCATGACTCGACTATGTCCAAGGCCAGTCTGACTTCTGAATGCTGTGAATAGCTGATGTCTCATTCAACCTGTAGCAGTGAGAGAAAGTGTAGGATGCACTCCATGTCTTGAACTGTCTGTCCACTAGCCACTTTACCATTGTCTTCTGCCTCACTGTTTGCGTGCTTTATTAGCACATATGCACAACCCCTCCCTCCATGCCACAGCTGAACTGTGACCACACTTATACCTTTCTTAATATAGTTATTTATACATAGATATATAGACTTTATTCTTGCACTGTTGCACTGTTTGACTTACTCATTTGCACCATCACAAAGAGCACCTTACCTTACCTTATGCTCAGAGGACCACATGCTCAGTCCCTGCAAGCGCATCTGATTGATTAATCACCCACTATGTGGATACTGTTTTTTTAGAATTGATTTAGATTAAGTTTTATTTAGTATAATTTGTATTTTAGTATATTTAGTATATTCTGTGTTTTTTATATACTTTTAATTACTTTTTCTGCTGTGAATGTGTGTGTATATATTGTCTGTATGCTACTGTGACCTTGAATTTCCCCTAGGGATCAATAAAGTATCTATCTATCTATCTATCTATCTATCTATCTATCATGTTGTTAGAGTTGTGCATTATACGCACATGCATTGGCCAGAGTAGCCTACACATGAGTACTGTCAGTTGTAGTCATCAGTAGTCACTGCAGGGCTTTGTCACATGACTTAGTCTGGTTAACAAGCAATCACATGGAAACTGCACAAATAGGCCTACCTATACACAACGAGGAGGGGGATTGGTTTTAGGATGACTCAAAGGGCCCTGCACCGACAGGGGGCCCTTATAGAATAAGATTATTGGCAAAGATTGGTATGGGGGAGGGTTAGTATTCTTATCTGGGACCAACATTTCTCCCAGCGCTCCAACACAGCAACAGGACAAAAGCAAGGATCCTATCTGGTCCCTTATCTATAAACTGCATCACCTCTACTCCTCTGCTCTTACCCCCCAGCGACAGATGCAAGAGGAGGGACTGATGGCCAGAGGCTATAGCCTT
Organism: Alosa sapidissima; assembly: GCF_018492685.1. Classification (NCBI taxonomy): domain Eukaryota; kingdom Metazoa; phylum Chordata; class Actinopteri; order Clupeiformes; family Clupeidae; genus Alosa; species Alosa sapidissima. The sequence goes on from NC_055961.1 coordinate 20,184,571, forward strand.
CCTCATCCACATCATGGTCAAACAGTGACAACTTCTCTGATCAGCCTTCAGCAAGAGAGAGGTACCAGAAACCAGGGCGTGCCGTCACGGTAATGGGCATAGGACAACGACTAAAAACGTCTAAAACATACTGAAATTAATAATTAAAATAATAGCAGTAGTAGGCTATACCATACCTTTCTTGGGGAATCAATGGGATACGAGAGTTTAATGTTTGTATTTTCTTTCTTTTTTTATTTTTATTTAAACTTCACTTTTTACAGAGCCATGTAGCCTACATAAATGTACAAAAGAATGTAGGCCTATCGCTGTGACTGAGAATAACCATTCCAGCCTATTTTGCGCCAGGCTTATACGAGTAGCTGGTTAGAGTCTACTAAGGCTAATTCTTCTTCAAAGTTTATGAGTTTGGAAGAATTGTTTAGTAGTCTTAGCAGACTGTCTCTCAAGTCTAGCTACTCCCGAGAGCGCTGCACCTGTTTAGCCGGGCACGCTAAGCGCGATCACGCGATGTGTGGGCGCGCTCTTTATGGCAGGTCTCAAAAGGGGGGGGTAGCAGCGCATGAGTGCGTCGTCGTTACAAGGGACGGGGTGTAGCTGTGGGTAGAAAAACATCCACAGAAAAAAACAGCTTGAGTAGCCCACGCAGTTGTTGACTGTATGACAGCGGCCACCGCGCTCATGTCAACCACAAGGATGAGAAAGCAATCGGGACAGGGCAGAGCTTTGATTGTTTCCTAGGAACCGAACAGCACCGGGAAATAAAAATGGAGTGGTAGGCAATCCACGGCGCGAGAGGCGCGTCCACCTGCTGCTACAGAAGAGTCCTGGCTCGTGGGTTAAAAACAAGGTGAGCTTGCAGCAAAATGCAGCGTGGGAATCACACGCATAGCCTACTAATATTTTTCTTTAATCGCATGAAACGCGGGTAATGTTGACGGGGGTACGGCGGCCCTGGTGTCTAGGGTGGTTAGACTGATAGGCTACGGTGCGGATCAACCCCAAGATGCTCGGTGTGAGCATGCAACAGCGAGGGGGTAGACGAATCCGTGTTACTACTCCTGTGAGATTGCTAGAGTTGAATGCGTAACCTTGTAAGCCGTGTAGGCCTATATGTCAATTGTTTGTCATAACATTAGCCCTTACACTTGCTGAACAGCCCTTTGAATGAATGCAAATACGAAAGCCCGGCCATCGATTTTGGCTAGTTCTGCTCTGTGCAGGCAATAATAATGCCCTGCCCCCCAGTACCCGTCCTCTCTCTTTCACACACACACACACACACACACACACGTATACACCATTCCCTTCCCGTAAAAATAAAAGGTTAGAATTCAACATGCTCCTCAAACCAGCCCTGTGCGATGTTGCGCATGCTGCAGTAATCTGTATATTGTTTTTGTGGTTTATTATGTTGGCAGTTTGAAGAAGTGATGTTGGCTATAATATGCAGGTCTGTTATCATGACATGCGGCACTTGCTGGTTGGAACATGCCTGCTATAGGCTGTCCTATAGTGACGGAAGTGATACAGATTTCCCCTGTAAATGTTTATTATCATCATTATTATTAGCATTATTATTATTATTGAGTATTTAGTATTTAAGTAAGCAAAACTGGGATAGGCATGACAGGCCTCTCCTGATTCCCATATGCTTCTAAAACAGATGCATGAATAATAGCTGCGCCGTTAGTTTTGTATTTGTCTGTCTTGGGGATGACCTTCACGTTAATTTATCATTCGATCAGGCACTGAAGGATCATTTGCATGTCTACGTGTGTTGTAAGTTCAAGTGGGAAAGCTCAGATATTTTATATTCAGTATCCCAATAACGTTGACTGATAAAGATAAAAAATGGCATTTTTATCGAGCTAGAACACAACTTCCTTCCATGTGGTAGGCTATATCTGTGTTCAAAAGTAGTAGACCATGAAAGTCACAGAATCAAAATGCTTGAAGGCCTGTGTATAGTTGTGATATAAAATGTGTTTGGACGGGACAGGTATAACATCGACGTGTGTCTGTGCTATCAGCTTTTGTATGTGTGACCAACAAGTAGGTGCACTTGACAGATTGTGATAGCAAAACTGTTCCTCCAGTTCAGCTTTAGGAGATTTGTGTCTATGATTTAGTTTTTTCACAAAAATAATGCAATACTTAAAACTACACCAGTATGTGTCAATAATCACATGCCCGTTTTGGCCTTTTATTGCAGTCTGTGATTAGATTAAACTTTATTATCATTGTGCAGAGTAGGCTACAAGTAAAGTCAATGAAATGCAGTTTGCGTCTAACCAGAAGTGCAAAAAAGTGCATTGTGATATACAGTATAGTATAGACAGGTGGTGCCTAGACAATACAAGATATATAGTGCAGTGTAGACAGTAGTATACAGTTGGTTTACAGTAATATAATTTAAATATAAATATGTGAAGTGTATTAGCAGGAACCTTATAAGAGCAGAATAAATATGGCTATGTAGTATGAACAATGAACAACATGTACAGATATGTGCAATGTATAGCAGTATAACATTATAAGAGTAGTAAGAATAATATATGCAGTGTATTAACAGAATATATTATAAGAAATACGGAATAAATATGGATATTCAATATGAACCATATAGACAGATATGTACAGCTATGTGCAGTGAGGTAACAGTACCATTGCAGTGCAGAAACAACATTATAAGAGTAGTAAGAATAAGTGTGCAGTTTGTGATGTTTCTCTTGCTCTGCGCAATTGCATGCATAAAACAAATCTGAGCAGAGTATCAAAATACCCTGAATGTGTAGGACCTCTGGGAAACATGATGTTCACTCTGTTCTTAGAATTAGAATCTAGAATATAGTCAGGTAGAACTTTGTGGAATTTGGGCTTAAGTGTGACATAAGGGACTAATGCAATTTTTTTGCATAAATTGATAGGTAAGGGGGTGTCCTTTCAGAATCTAACTAATAAACCCATCATGTATGGTATCAAATTAAAGCTCTTTTCATACAGAAATCAGCTTAGACCATAAAAAAGTAGAAAAAATAGTTTAGGTCCCTCCAGAGAACAAAATACCTTTTGCAAAGTGACCTTTAAGGTCAAATTAGGTTCCTTTTTGCGGCATAATAGCTTATACCTCTAAATCGTGTCATGTTTGGTATTAAATTAAATAAATTATTGAACTGCCATGTAGCTTAATACATACAGGAATACAATCATTCAATAGTAATTCATTTTAATATGAATATTATAGCAAGTCTGATGTACCCTAGTTCACCAACTTGCGGGTTAGTTAGCACCTTAGCTTTAATTTCCCTTGAATCAGTTGCTAAATTTCAGACAGCAATGTTGTGAGGTACTTCCCAGGTAGTAAGCACAATAATTATAACTGTCCTTGGATTTCCCCCCAGAATTAAAGACAACACTATTTTTCATCCTAATATTTTTTAATGCTTTAAAAACAGACACCACAGTCCAGGATTGATACAAACTAGTCTGAGTTATGAGGTACTTGCCAGTTAATCAGCACATTACATAACTATAACAGTCCTTGAATTTGCCCCCTTAATTACAGAGTAAACTGCAAAGTTGATTACAGGAGGAGAGGACAGAATCAAGAAAATGATTTCTTCCAGTATTCCATATATTCCAGCAAGGAATGAGACGTATCATTTGGAATTACAACAACAAATATAATTTATGTAAATCAGTTTTATAGCCCAAGTATACTTGCATATACAATGTGGATTGTATGTGGATTGAATGTCTCTGCATTTATCTCATCCATGAATTAGTGAACACACAGTGAGGTGAAGCACACAATGAGCACACATGAGGTGAAGCACAAACTAGTGTTCACTTACTACAGTGGCGCTCGGGGAGCAGTGAGGGGTCAGGTGCCTTGCTCAAGGGCACTTCAACCATGGTTGTGGGCATGAGAGAGCAGTGCTCTTCAACCACATCCTACTGGTCAGGGATCGAACTGACAACCCTTTGGTTTCAAGCCGGAAGCCCTAACCAGTAGGCCAAGGTTACCAAAGTATACTTACATATACCAGTACGGGAGCATGCCTATGTTCCCACAGCCCTATGTCCCCTTACCCTAACCCAGACCTCAGGCCTAACCTTAACCCTAATCCAATAAATGTGGGACACGGATACAAGGAATTTGTGCTGTGCATTTTACCCATTCGGGGGTAGTGTACAAGGGGGGATTGGGGGAGTGTACAACATACCCACACAAACAGTGAACACCCATTCAAACACACACACCCTAGAGCAGTGAGCATACTAGGAGTACACATCTGGCGCTCAAGGGCACCTCATCCATGGATATGGATGTGGGAGAGCGCTGTTAAGTCACTCCCCCTACCTTCATTTTTCCTACCAGTCGGGGATCGAACTGGCCACCCTTCAGTCACAAGTCCGATTCCCTAACCAGTAGGCCATGGATGCCCAGAGTAATTGACATTAATGCTATGGCTGACAAATTAGGAGACAAATGTTATGATTTGTTGGCTGTTCATGTATTGTTTGGTTGTGACGGTGTGTCATATCCATATGGCAAAGGAAAAAACTCCGCAATCAATTTGATGCGCGAGAGGAATCTTGATTGGAAGAATTTTACAGATGTACTGTAGAAGCTGATGAGCATGAAGGCAGGAATGGATTTCCTTTCTTGCCTCTACTATGGAAAGACTTTTGAAAGCCTCAGTAACTTGAGATAAATGTTATTCACCAAGAAAAGAGACCATCCTAAAATAAAGAGTCTTCTTCTAACAAGAGAATATGCAGTGGAACACATCAAAAGTCTTTCTGTGGAGAGCAGCTGACAAAAAAAACACCTCCTGTGCCTGTTCATGGCAACACTGACATTGCACCCAAAACAGTTCTACAGCTTGTTGCTTGTGGATGCAAGGCAGTGCCAGCATGCTCCAGGGCCTCTTTGCTGCTGTCAGTCAGATGGACTACCATGCACCACCTACTGCCATGGCAAAGGTGGTGAACAGTGTGCAAATAAAAATTTGAAGATGGCTACACTTTCAGTGGAGGATACTGATGACAGCGAGGGAGAAATGTCTGATTGAATGAATGTTTTTTGGAGACATTTGATGTTTGTGATGTGTACAAGGCCAGCCTGGCAACATGTTCTGTATATAGTTGCTTTCAGAATCTGTGAGAAAGCTCTACTTTGTTCCTTATAACTTTGTCTATTTGACTAATTGTTGAGGGTTGATACAATTTGTTGCCTACCATTTTAGCGGTGTGACCTTACCAGGCTTTAGAGTTATTATGTTCTCTGGGGGGACTTGAAATCATTTTTAGCTTGTTTTATTGACATAATTGATTTCTGTTTGAGAAGAGCTTTCATTTGATACCATACATGATGGGTTTATACAGTAATGTGCATCTAGTTATTTTTTATGGTAAAAAAAAAAGGGGGCGTGGTCATAAAAAAAATGCTCAAGGGTGCCGGAGCGGCACCCGTCAGATTCTGAGTCTACACCCCCTAAACTATCAATTTATGCAAAAAAATTGCATTAGTACCTTATATCACACCTATCCTGGGGTTCTACCTGACTAATAGAAGCATCTTTCTATTTGACAACCAAACTATGTGTTGCACCTTTTAAGGTTAGTAAGGAGCCGGCTCCTGCTTAATGTTTCCCTTACCAGTGCATTATCACAGGATAACTTTTAGTATAGGTTCTTGTCTCACCCTACGTGCCCTAATTGAAATGCTGGGCAAAGTGCAAATTTTTAAGTCTAACTAAAGATTGCTCAATACCTATGCAAAATCTATTTGCAAATTTGATACCATGAGAAAGATCCTAGCACAAACAGCAGTCAAACAACTAAAAGCTGTCTGCCACATGATGCTGTACATTTATGCACAATAACTTTGCTCATAGATTGACTTTATACTTTTACCCAGCTTTTAAATAAGGGCCCCATGGTATGTATTCAGCCTGAAGGAGATGGGCCACATGCTCACATGCTCCTCATCTTCCTGAAGTTCATCCCATGTCAGTTCTAGTTTCATCATCTGACACTGGAGAGCCTCATGCATGCGTTATGGGTGCCTGCCATGTATGTCTTAGTGCTGTGTGTGCTGTGTATGCTATCATCTCTAAACTGAAGACTTGAGGCAGAATGAGAAGTTAACAGATTATAAATCGTCTTGAGTACTACTGCAGTACTGCTCTCAGGTTAGATTTGTGGCTTTGAGTTTGCACTGATTGATAAAATATGCAGCACTTTGGGATCACATGTTTTTGGGAGAAAAATATGAAAATGTCAAGACTTCAAAATGTCAAACTATCTCAAAGGCACCTGACTAGTTAGGTAGGCTACCTGACAAGATAACAGATTATGCAGCTGAACCAAAAAGAATTTCATTGTATCCTGTACAATGACAATACATATTCTATTCTATTCTATTACCAACTACTACAGTATAGTATACTGCAAACAGACATGTGCTAGCAGGCTTGCAGTTGTTTCATCAGGGCCTTCTGTGTTGTTGATGGTGTTTGTATGATTTTGGGCATGCCTCCTGGGTAGTCTGACCAATACTCCACATTGTTGTTTTAATTGTGGATATGTGTAAATTTGTTGATTCTTCTGAACATTTTCTTGCTTTACTGCAGTCTTTTAAGAATCCGTATAGGTTCAAGAATCCTTCACATTTCCAAAGTAAAAGCACTAGTTTTCTACTGGCTATAAATTGGCCATAATGATCTACTGTAATGTTGTATTAATGTTAGTAGTCAGTTAACGTGTTGGCAGCACATGTGTACGAGCTGTTCTCACAATTGTATAATTGTAGAGAGTGCTTGAATGGCTGAACTATGAAAAGGTATCCTGAATATTATAGTTATTTCTCATCATCATAGTAAGTATGTATACTGTCATAGTGTGTGTACACACCAGGGGACAAAAGACATCTGACCCAGTCCCAGACATCTGCATGGTGGCATAAACTGTGATGCGCCTGACTAGTCACTCCACTCTCACCCAATCAGCAGTCAGGAGAATTGCTATTTACCCTGACTTATCCTAATCACACACTGACATATGAACAAGAGCCTGTGAGCAAATAAATTGGTAAGCTTACTGGGGCATCTTATTTTTGAATGTCTCTGATCCAATCAATATCGTTGCTGTTGTTAGTTTTTGAGGAGGCAGAGCATTGAAGCCTGTATGTGTGCATTAAAGCCTTGACTCCTTTTTCAGCTGGGGGTTGTTTAAGACAATGAAGAGACCGATCAGGAACTGTTTTCAGCATGAAATGGGATCATGGACAAGTGCAGAGCAGGGGCGAGTGCAGACAGCACATTAGATTGTGTAGATAGCAGATTGCGAATAGCAGATTGTTTCAGGACAGATCTAGCCATCACCCAGTGCCAGAGCAGAGCCAGATCTGTTTCCAGATTTCCAGGATTGGGTGCAGATTGGGTGATGACGATTTATGATGGATGTCTGCAACATGTCGCCCACTGTGTCCGTTTCTGTAAACAGTTGCAGAGTTACATGGAAGACAACTCAAGACAGGGAAGGGTGAACCACTTTGACCGGTTGTGACAGCTGTCTGACTTAAACAAGATTGATTATATTCAGTCAGTGTTCAGTTCTCTCTTATTTTATGCATTACTGCATAGATCAACTTTTGTGCCGGAAAAAAATCATTAGCCTTATTTTGTACAAAGGACACAAGACCACAGACTATTCAGTGGGATTCTTGTCAGTTAAACACATTTGTAATTAAAGATTTTTATAAAGTAGACTACACACACTCACATTTGTTGTTATAGGTATTTATCATTTCTACTTGGCATACAGACTGGAATAACTACTTCAAAACATATCTTTAGTTTATCACATGCTAATAAAACCTAATAAGACACAGCATATGAGGTTACCTAGACAGCGCTATTTTGAAACTGGAAGGCTTGCTAATGTGTGCACTGCCTTCAGGTCATAATCAGAGTTGTTTAACCCAGCTGATGCGTAACAGTGATGCATCTGCTTACTGCCATTAATGCTTGCAGCACTGACCGCTTAGGGTTGAAGTTGTAAGTGTAAGTGTACCCACAGCAAAAAATCAAAAACAAAACAAAAAAACAAGGGTCTTGGTCCATGCCTGGAAACCCTGTAAAAGTAATGGTGGCATCAGTTGACTGATCTAGTATGAACCAGTAATGTATTAAGTGATAATAGGATTTCATTTTGAGGCTACTAATAATAATGCTCGTGGTCATAGATTATTATACTTTTATAGTGGCATGCAAGTAACCTCTATATAAAACACATAAGAGCCTATAATAGGAAAACATCAGACAGTACATGGGTATAAGCACAAAATATGCCATATGTTCAAAACTGTACATTATACAATACTCTACAATACATGTAGATTGCTGGCTCTGAACATTTAACACTAAGAAGTAATGCTGTCTAACAGTGTTGCTGTTCACCTTTAAATAGCACACAGCTATGAGAAGTTTTACCTGTTCGTAACATGCAGAATTCTACATGCATTTTGACATGTAATTGACATGTTTACAGGGAGTAATGACATTTAGAATAGATATTTTAATTCGTACTCTTATAGCTTCCCACACAGCTGTGCCTCCTCACTCATCAGTGTTTTTTTTTCTCTTCACCTGAACGCTGTCATTAAGGTGTAGGCAGAATTCAGAACGCAAGGTTTACTTTACTTTGTTTCTTTTCAAAATCTCTCATTTATCTTACGTAGACATGTTGCCTCAGTTTAAAAGGAGAACTGAGGTAACGGATTTAGAACGAGCATGGCCCGCATAAGGGCCAGATTTGGTCTGGAGTAACTGCTAGGTTTGGGACCCTATTAAGAGAACTAGAGAATGACGAGAGCAGGAAAGCATGATGTAATGAAGAGTTAATATATGTAAGACTGGAACAGAATGGGGCAAAATGATGAAAACGGTAGAGAATATGGGGTATTAGAAATCTGAGCATAGGTTCACTGCAGTGGATAATGCTGCAACGCTCTAATATTTTATAATGTTGTTTGTGTTTACAGTGGCTTGCACTTGTACAGAATCAGAAATGTTGACGTTTAGGCTAATCAGTACTAGATCTGAACACTCAGAAAGACAAAACAGTGCTTGACACCATCTCTGAATGAAACGTCTGACATAAGAGGGTCCTTTAAGACTCAAGAGAGAGGAAAATGGAACGATCTAATAAAATAAACAAAGTTCTAAGCCATGTTTTATTGAAGGAATGCATTATTGACCGAAGTGTTCACTTCCCATGTGGGTTCTCATTAGTAATCTGCTCTGATTTCCTCTCCTGTTTTGCGTTCCCTGCTGCATGGCATGACATGAATATGGCCTTCATTTTATTCTGTTTCTCTGAGACATTCATATTTTGACCTAGAGGCTATTGGTTACTGCATACACTATGTGTATGAAAGATGAATGCTGGTTATTTATACCACTGTCATCAGACAATTGGTTCAATTAAAGCTTGTGCTTTCTCGGACCTGTAAGGTGGGTTTTACCAATTTGGGAGCTTACCATTTGGCAATTCCTCACAGTTTAGTGGCACATGTTTATACCAGAATGTTGTATATGCACAGTATATCTAACACACTGTATATCTATATCTAGTCCCACTGTTTAAAATATGGTCACTAGCATCGCACCTGATGATGTGTGTTATATTATACTGTATGTGTATTTACATTATACCTTTTTAATGTGTTACTCTAGGTTGGACACAAGGCAGAGCATGCCTGATAGAAACTATCAGTGATTAATGGATCTTCTTCAGAAATCCAAGAGCAGCCTTCAACAAAGAGGTAAGTTGATTAAGTACATATGTATTACATACATTGTTGAACATATAGACCTTGTGTATAGTTCAACATATACACTTGTGAGTAGTTCAACGTATAGACCTTAAGATGCAACAGGCTGCCTTGCGGTGAAAACAACTTGTGGGTAGAAAATGAATTGAAGGCTGTAAAAGTACTGAACAATCTTTACAAAGTTTCCTTTTTTTATTTATCAGCTGATTTAAAGATGTTTATACCTGATGTTTTTTTCTCATGAAAATGATGTGCTGTAAGGGAAACATTACCTTTGATATCTAGATATTAAACACAGCATGTGTCTGCTGAATAACAGCTCAACAACAGTTCTGCTTGCAAAACGAGACAGTCAGTCAGTCATCTGCACACATCCAGTATAAAGAATGGCACATACTAATTCTTAGCCTACCTGCTGTTACTCACGCAGAGAGAAAGTAGTCTGTAAACTGTAAAAGAGAAGGAATAAAATTGGAGACAGACATGGAAGCAAATGGAGAATTCAAGGTGCTGATGTAGTGATGAGACTCTGGGAGCTCTGGCGAGAATATTATTGCAGACATGAAAACTCCGCCAGGACAGTGATCATTGTCAGTGTGTATTTAGAGCCTTAAATTACTGCCAAAATGAAATGCAGTAATGGCTGTGTTGCTGTTGCTGTCAACAACCAATTTGCAGTCACCAGCTAGCTAAAATGAGTAATTTCTGTCTCAGACAAGTTTTACCTTTTGAATGTCTTTTCTTGTTTTTGTTCAATTGTTGCGCTTTCTGTCTCTTTCTCTCCTCCTTCCTTCTCTTTCTCTCTCGCTCTCTCTCTCCCCCTACCTCGCCCTCTATCTTTAGCCCCAGAGTCAACAACAGAGCAGCTCCACAATCTGAAAGTGTGCACCTCTGCTGTTTGCCCGCCCTCGACGACGCTTCACCCAGTCCGTGCCCAAGTCCCCAGCTCGGTGGTCCTGTCTCCCTCCCCCTCCCCAGGCCTGCCAGACTTCCCAGATGAGACCGCAGCCCCGCCAGCTTCTCTCTCCTCCCTCTCTTCCCTCTCCTCGTTTGCTTTGCTCTCTCCTCTCTCCTCCTCCTCTTCCTCCTTATCTTCCCTCTCCTCCATCTCCTGTGCCACATCAGTAGCACCTTGGCCTGCTCAGAGCTCTGCAGATAAGACCCCTCTCTCTACCATGGAGTTGGGTAGCGCTGGTGGAGGTAGTGGTGTGGATGGTGGCGGTGGCAGCAGTGAGGGGAGAGGTGACTGTTTGAGTTCTCACACCAAAAGCCCGGCAGAGTCTGAATCTTGTGAGTCCGTCCTCGGCCTCCCTCAGGAGTTCCAACCTTGTTCAGCCTCAACCATTCCGTGCCTCGGCTCCGACTCCGACGAGCAGGTCCTGTCCGATCAGCTCCTCAGCGACTCGGCGGCCCACGGCGCGGCAGCAGCGGTCGTGCCGTCCGTGGAGGAGGAGGAAGAAGCAGCAGAGCGGGCGCTGCGGGGGGCGGGGAGCGAGTCGGACGGGGACCCGACGGCGGTGGAGGCGACCCAGAGCATCTACGAGGGCCTAGGGGAGGAGGAGACGCAGGACTGGAGCTGCCTGGAGTCGCTGATCAGCGAGAGCCGCATGGAGTTGCTGGACTTGTGCTCCCGCAGCGAGCTGGCCGTCAATCTCTTCTGCGAGGAGGACGTGGACAACTACATGTTCCAGGAGGAGGACACCGCACTGGCCGGCGACGTCTGCTCACTCAAAATCCGCTACGAGTCCTTCTCAGAAAGCGTCCACGAGCGCAGCAGTGATGCAGACGCCGACGCCTTACAGGAGGCACAGCAGCACCTTGGCTTCTTCCCAGCATGCCCCAGACGGGAGACGTCTGCTGAGAAGCCAGAATCGTGGGATACAGACAAAGCTGACGCCCTCACGCCGACCCCCATCATCAGCCCCACCAGCCAGTCACTGTTTGACTTCAGCAGCTCGCCCGGCGAGTCGGCCGAGTTCAGCGACGACTCCAGCTCCTGCACGGGCTCGTCTCCAGACACGTGGCTAGCACGGCGAGAGCACGGCAACCTGTCGCGGGAGAACTCCAGCTCCTCGTCCAGCCAGCTGAGCTACCGGCTCCGTGCCAAGAGGAAGGTGGCCTTCCGCGAGGACTACCTCTACGACGTCGACTCCATCGAGAGCGAGCGGAACGCCGAGAGCCGCACCGAGAAGAAGCCCAAGCCGAAAGTCGGGCTGAAGAAGGAAAAGGATGACGACTGGTGCCCCAAGAAGAGACGGAAGTCTCACCGGAAAGACCCGCCGGTCATCATCAAGTACATCATTATCAACCGGTTCAAAGGAGTCAAGCACATGACAGTGAAACTAGGAAGAGTGGATGCGTCGACCACGCCTGTTAGCTTGAGCGCAGACTCCCTTAACCAGTACGAGAAGCTGGCCCCTCTGAAGGCCTTCTGGCAGAGCCAATCGGAGAAGGAGCAGCTGGCACTTGGCAACAAGGTCAAGCACCTCAATGGCTGCAAACTATCACCCGGTGCTGGTCTAAAGAAACGCAGACACAGGATGGCCAACCGGCTGAGGATCCAACGGATTCACACCACGGAAAAAACGCCCGTGGACAGCAGGCAGGAAGTGATGTCATCCCAGATGAACGCAGCTGAAGCGGAGAAGTTGAGGGATAAAATGTCCCGAGTGCGCGAGGACGGGGTGTCAGGGGGTGTTACGTCTGCCTGCCTGGGTGGTCCGGGACCCAGAAGAAGGAAGATGAGGCAAGAGAGCGAAGAGAGGGGCGAGGACAACAAACCCATCCGAGTGAGGAAGTTCAGAAGTGAGGCTCGACTAAGGGCTAAGAAACTGGCAGACGCACAGGCCAGCATGAGCGCGGAGAGTGAACCAGCCCAGGCGTATGAGTCTAGCACAAGAAACCCCCAAGACACGAAAGTGAGCACCAGCAGTAATGCACCAGACAAATGCACTTTGACCTTGAACTCCTCGGGGGGCGCAGCTCCTGCCAACATGCCCCCTCTCCCCGGAGGCTACCTTCAGACCTTGCTGGAGGCATCTGAATCATCAAACAATGCTTGCACGTCCTATTTTCCATTGTCACAGGAGCAGCAGCAGCAGTCCCAGCCCTTTGTTCTCGGGGTGCCGTTTCAGCCTCCACAAAGCTGCGTTCTCTCGCCCCCGTCTGAGTCGGAGCTCCCTCAGTCCCCCCATGGCCACGGCAGCTACCCTGGAGAGAAACAGCAAGGCCAAGGATACGCCAGCGAGGGCGCACACCACGCAGACACTAGCTATCCCGCAGCATGGCCGTCTCAGCCTGGGGAGACACACCAGCTTCCTTTTCCGTCCGCCATCCCCGCCCAGTCTCCCATGATGCACTCTGGCTTTCCCAAACAGGCCTTGCTGACTCCGGACGGGAAAGCCACCGCAGTAGGCTACCTTCCTGCGTCATCCGTCGGAGACAGCAGAGTTGTGTCAAGCGAGGAGATGCTGCAACCCGAGCAGCAGCAGCAGCTTCTGGACCTGGAGTATAGGCTAAGCCCGAACGGAGCTCAGGGGGACGGTGGCGGTGTCGGGCGGCTGGTCAGCTTCGACTCCCTCGGCTCGCTCTCTGTGGCGTCCAGCAACTACAGCTCGCTGAGCCTGCACGAGGGGGAGGGAGGGGACGGAGATGAGGGCGAGATGAGCGACAACTTCCTGTCCCACTGCAGCCCGCAGCTGGTGCTGCAGCAAAGCCTGGAGGAGATGACGCCGCTGCGAGAGTCCACCGACCTGCTCGACATCTCCAACTTCACGCCGGACAAGTTCCGCCACGCCTCCCTGTCGGAGATGTCCCCACCCGTGACCCCCAGCCCGTCCCCGCACCTAATCCGGCAAGGTGCGGGTTTCCCCACCGAGGCCGTAGCCTCCGAGCTGCACTGGGACTGCGGAGTGGTGAGCTCGTCTGAGCTCGAGGACGTGAATGGGTCGAGGCACACCCACCTGCTCCAGATACATTCCTTCGGTCCCAACGAGGAAGATGAGGAGGAGAGCAACAGTCTCGGCAAGGATGAGGAAGGCGGTTTCAAAGGGAAGAAGGGTCTTAAACGGAAAGGCGCCAAGTCGGGACCCAAAAAGACGAAAAGCCCCAAAGCTGCCAAAGGCGAGCAGAGCAAGTCCCCCAGGCAGGAGTCCAAATCCGCGCGGAAGATCAAAGCCATACTGGAGGGGAAGGCCAACAAAGGAATGGGGGGTTCCCACAGTGGCACTGACTCGCCCTCGGCTGCCATGTTAGGCGTAGCAGGGGAGTGGCCCGGCGGCGGTCTGTCCGACGACGACCAACAGGAGTTCAAGGAGCCGTCCAACATCCTATCCAACATTGTGTCCGGTATGGCGGAGGTTCAGCGCTTCATGAGGGCGTCTGTCGAGCCACTGTGGGGGCCATGCCCGCCGCCAGGGGAGCAGTCGCTGCAAAGCCAGACGCTGAGGATTCTGGGAGGGCCGTTCGAGTCTGGGAAGAAGCGGGGTGGTGGTGGTGGCACCAGCGGGGCGGGCCGCGGGAAGAAAGGGGCGGGGCGCGGTGCGAAAAACCCACCCAAGCTCATCCCCGCGGACTTCTTCCCGGCGCTAGGTCTGGACTGCTTCCCCGTCCCGCACCGGCCAGCCCACAAGAAGATGTACCGCCACAAGAGCAGCGCCAAGTTTTCACGTGAGGAGCTGGCGCTCAGCAAAGGGAACGCTAAAGTTTCAGCATTGACAGCGACACTTGAGAAACAGAGGTAACGTTCAGTCACCGGATTCCGTTAAATGCCCCCGTGCCCCAACTCTCCCCCCCACCCCTCTAATGTACACATTACCCCTCCGAACCTTTTTTGAGCACTCCAGCATCCCACGGGAATCTGCATGATGTTAATCTAACCCTAACAACCCAACCTTGCCACATCCCAGACCTAGCCTACAGACAAGCTGGGCTATCCTGCATGACACAAACACGTTTGTCACAAAGGCCACAGACTCCTGCTCACCTTTCCTGGAACTGAACCACCACATGGCTGCATTTTCTTAGGACATTACTGCTTATGTCTTTCGATTACATGATTTTAATTTAAAGATATGTTTTGATTTCATTGCATTTTTTTTAATATGTTGGTATGAACAGAAAATGCCTTGGTATACTGTATCTTTGTGTGTTGGTTAATGTTTTCGTTGTTTTGTTTTTCTGTTACAGCTCTCAGTGTGTGTCTGTTTTTTCAGTGGACATCTACATCAATGCTTTAAAAACAAACAAACAAAAAAACATCCCATCTCTTTGCCAAATCAGCAAGTGGTTGCCTTCAGTTGTTCAAAAGTCAGGGACACTTGAGAGGTTTCCTGTACTACGAGATATTTCCGTCTTTATCGTGCCAACAGTAAACCTGTTTGGGTTTCTGCAGGGAGTAAGCTGTCTCTCCAAGAGATTTGCTGGTCTGTTGACTTACATCAGCCTGTTGATGCTGGTGTTTGTACAGTTTTTTAACGTGGCATTATGTATCTCTTTCCCCAGTCCAGTTAACAGGGTCCACTGGTGATGTTTGATGAGCAGATCTGGCAAGTTCTAGCATAGAGAATGTGTCCTGTGTTTGTGTGTGTGTGTGTGTGTGTGTGTATGGATGGATGTGTGCATGTGTTAACTTGTTTATTTGTTTATTATTTATTTATATAAAGAATGATTTATCGTTGTTGTATAGGAAAGTATGCACTATTTACCAGTTACTGACTATGAAAATATTGTTTAAAATATTGTGCCAAACAGTGAACAACTCACTTCAGACATTTTTTATCTACATACATTTGCTTAGGTCTTTGTTTTTTGTTTGTTTATTTGATTGTTTGTTTTGATTGGGCAGGGGAAGTTCAAGGGTGCATGTTTTGATATACCTTTTGTCTCTATGGCGTCACCAGCCTACCGCAGTCAACCTATGAGGAAAAATAAATAGATTGGAGACATTATCATGAATATGTTGTGTAGGAAGAAATGAACCAGAAACCGATATATTGCATATATATATAGGACTGTGATGTTTTGAAATGGAATAGGTGTTAAGTGCCGGATGGGAAAGCTAACTGCTGTCATAATTCCAAGTATGCGGAATGGTGTAAAAAAATTACTAATTCCTCTCATTTCTTTTTTTAATAAAAACTTTTTTTTTAGGAGCAAGTATACATATCAGGGTTTGTTGCAGGAGAATCTGTTGTGGCGAGAACAGCATTTTCACATGTTTGGTGATGCATTAATCTTAATGTAGGGTGATTTACGTGCCAATTTTTCAGGCATAACTTGCATACTCACATATGTTTTTTCTCTTCTATATTCTTTGTTTACTGGGGTCTCTGATGCATGTTTCTGCTATCCTAGCAGGTCCAAGTGGGGCTCGGTTTTCCGTTCACATCTTAATTTTCTAACTGTAACTGCATTTTTGAATGTACTATTTTTCTTTCTCCCATGTGTCAGAGTATGAATTCAGTTTTTCACTTCGACTATGAGCTTCGTCAAAAGGTGCCAGTGTCAAACCGCCTTTGAATGGTGCTGGTAGCATAGACACAAACTGGAACATTTTAAAAAATGGTATATGATTCGAAAAAGAAAAAAACTCTGTGAAAAAAAACTCTGAATTCTTATTGTGCCCATAATTATGAATGTATGATATACTGTTATGTTTGATGTACTGCCATAATTTTAAAACATTGATTAGAAAAGACTCCTTGCCTTTTGTTTCAAGTTAAAGAATACGGAGCTTTATCTACATAGTCTTGAGTTGTTGCCACAATGATTCTCAATGAACTCTTGACATTAAAAGACTTGTATATTTTTCCGTGTGCCAATTTGTAACATATTTTCTAAGTGTATATTTTTCTTAGAAAGTGCTGTGAAGTCTCTCTTGCTGTGGCTAAGCGTCCTGCCTTTTCATGCTGTGAAAAGGATATCAAATGCCAAGATTATGGTTTCAAAAACCAAAAGCATTACAAAAAGACAGAGATGAAGGCGAGGGGAAATATGACCTATGAGCTGAAGCTGTGAAACTTTGTTGAGAATTTTGTAACTGGACCAATTTTGTCGTTAGAGTGTTGTGCTATAGTGTAAAAATATTGTTGGAAACAGTCAGAAAAAAATATTGACAATTTGTGATTTCATTGCTGTTTTATAGATTTTCATGTAAATTATTCTAGTATTACTTTTTTGTTGTAACTGGTACAAAAGTTTCCATATTTGTGATCAAGCCTGTATGGTGAAAACTGTAATATTGGTAACTTGATAAGTTTTGTAATCATGTTTATGGTATAAATATACAATAAAAAGAGCTTTTGATCACTGTTTAAAGAGATATCCTGTCTTTCAGCAGACTTTCTACACACATAATTGCATTCTGATGTTCTACCGTTGGATGTGTTTGTGTGAAATTGCATCATGTGGGTGTTGTTCAGCATTAATTTAGACCTATGTGATTTAAATGGAAAGAATATCTGTGCATGTATGAGTATATGTATGGACATTTAATAGAAGTTAGCTGTACTTGCTAAGCAGTGGCGATGCTGAGATTGCAGTAAAATTGTATCCTATAGCCTACTTTAGCTTTCTGAGTGATGTGAAGCTAGTATGAGTGGTGCCAGACATGGGCAGTATTTTAATTATATGTATTTAAAATACGTATTTAATTACTTTAGCGTATTTTGTCATTTGTATTTGCAGGATTGGAAAAACTTAGATGTAGTTTGTAACAAAATACTTTGAGGGATTGTATTTGAGTATTTCAACTACTTAAATACTTCTCAAATAAGCCAAAATGTCATCATTAAATATACCCGCTATAACCATGACAATAGGCAATGATTATCATAAAGCCAAAGGCTAGAATCTTGGTGAATCTGGTTTTAAGAATACAGTAGGCTGGGTGCCTGAGATATCCCTTGGGCAATTCTCTATATTCAACTGTAAAGTTGACCTAAACATTTCATTACCTTTTTGGAAGAAAAGCATGAAATGTTTACCCATTTTTCTTGCTGTGGTATGCCACATTAGCTAATGCCACATTGTGACCAACTTAAAAGTGTTAGATCCAACTTTCTTCTATTATGATCCCCTCTGAACATGTGTAAAGTTGAAAAAAATTAAAAGATAAGTCAATTGAGGGAGCCAAAATGGTCAACTTTATCACCCTTCTGTAAGGACAACATGGGGTGTAAACCCAATTTGTTTGTTTATGTCAATTTTTGTCACCCTGTAGACAACTTAAAGGCCCTTAGAACATGTCAGAAAGTTGAAAGAAATTAAAAAGTAACTAGGAGCTTGAATTGTCAGGTGTGTTAAGTGCTACAAGACTAAAATTTGAAAACAATACAGATAAGATGAGGGAGAATATTAGGACCACGGCCTTTGACCCCATGACCTTGAGTACCTAATAGCTGATGTTCATTCTCACTACAGGACAGTATTAAAACTTGGATTTGACATGAGGATTTATGTAAGGAGTAACAACAGGTGTCCTGATATGCATAAATAATGGAGGAGACGGAGAGTCAAAGACCTCCCGGAGTGGAATTCTCTCCCAAGTTAATTAATTCTGTATATTGGGACACCTTATAGGTTGTTATTCTGTTTATCCCCCATGTTGCCAGTAGGCATGCATTTATAGCACAACAAGGGAAATGTAGTTCAGTTTAAAAAGAGGCCAACCTGTTCAATTTGTTGTACTACTTACATTGGTTATGGAAAATGATGGTGGGTAGTTTGCTTTGTTACAGTTGATTCCACTGTTAGCCTGCTTGTCAGTTCAATCATTGTTTACATGGTTGATATGGGATGGTGATTACATTTTTTACCAGATCTACTTCATAGGTGCCCCTATGTACAGAATTAATAACCCCCTGCCAGCCAATCAAAAATAGTATTTCTTGTCTCTTGAGGATACATTTCAATAATATGCCTTGTTAGTACCATGATTATTGTGTGGGTATTTTTGTATTTCCAAATGACTAATTACTTGTATTTTTATTAAATACATTTTTCACATCAGTATTTTGTATTTTATTACAGTGCATGAAAATGCACTGTTCTGTTATCCAAAGTCTTCTTCTTATTATTATTATTCTTCCCACCAAATTTCTGCGTCTAATTCAGCTTCAACCGTTTAATGTAGAAACTTCGTTCAAACTTTGAAACGTAGGTCTTAAAAAGGAGACTTTCACTTTTGTAAACTTTATACTTTTTGAGATATTAATAAAAAACAAGCTTATTTTTCCCCATAGACTTTGTATGGGGACATAATGGGCTAATTAACTTGATTTGCACCTGTATCAACTTCCAGCTGCTCAACTAGGTCCCATCAAAAAGCTAGTTAAACTGATTGCACCTGTATCAACTGCTTTCTGCTCAATTAGGCCAACTCTCTCTGTGTATCTCCATTCTACATAAGGCACATTCCATCCAACTTTCTATCCATTCATCCTCTTCAAACCATTCACTCATCTACCCATTAAACTATCCCAACAACATCCATTAAACAATCTGCCTATCAACATCCATTCAACTTTCTGTCTATCAACATCCATTACACTATCTATATTTAACTTTTAAACTATATACTCTGTCTCAGGCTTTAAACATACAATCTGGCTCTACAGATCCTGTTCAACTATTTTCTCTGCCCACAACTGTTTCAAAATAAATGTCATCACTACAATAATTCACTATTAAATAATTTAACTATTTAAACTACTCAACTATTTAACTGTTCAGCCATTTCAACTGTCAGTTGTTATCAACTATGACTTCTGCCAACTGTTATCAAATAAAAGTTTGTTTTGCATTTTATGTCAATATACAGTATGTTTATATTTTCATGCACTGGTCGTTTCCTCGAAATTACATTTTCTAGTTTTGTTACATTTCATGAGCCAGTATTTGTAATTTGTAACAAAATAGTTTTTGATGTATTTGTGGCCACCTCTGAGTGGTGCATATGAGACTATGTCTATCTCCGTGCAACAGAGACCTCTGCTGGTTGCGTAAGGGACCAAATCATTGGGAAATATATAATATGTATAATTATATCCAATATATATATAATTTGGTTACAGGCTGCAGCAGGTGTTGTAAAGAAAAAATAATTAATCCAGTTAAATAAAAACAAATAAGATACATTCTTGGCCTAGTTTTTGCATGTTATTGCCAATCAATTTCTAGACGTAGCCTAGGTCATTTTTGCCTGTGTTTGTGTCTTTCCAAGTGCCTCAGAGTTAAAGGGATAAAGGTACATATATATATATATATATATATATATATATAGCCTATATATTTTGAGGAAAAGGTAAACCGTGGCATTCATATATAGACTATATATTTTGAGGAAAAGGTAAAAATGGCATTCATGTAATTCATGTAAGAAAGTAGCCTTATCATCCTCTTGAAATGCACACACACAAAATGTGCGCATGACTCTTCAAGGCCTTGTTGGGCGTGGCGTCGACCGAAAAGGGGGGTGGTACCCTGACGCATCACTTGATAGATGTTTTGGATATGAACCAGGCAACAAGCAAGGCAAGAGACACAGAGGTGTCTGATTTAACTAACCGGGGAGTTGAACCATTGACGGACCGGTCGACACACGCAGGTACACCCAGGTCAGTGTAATTTTACTATCGTTTGATAATACAGCAAGATATCAACCACCAAAGGCAGCCCTACGACCGCAATTACACATATGCATTAAGCATTCATATTTCATATAGCACGCCAAGACTGTAGTGACATCAGATAACTACTGTGTGGTGTAACAGTCAACGTTATTCACCGTGTCGCCGTCCTCCTCCATCCTGGAAAAAACAAGAATGCCAAACATAAAAATATTCAGCGGTAGTTCTCATCCGGACCTGTCACAGAAAATCGCCGACCGTTTAGGACAAGAGCTGGGAAAAGTTGTCACCAAAAAATTCAGCAACCAGGAGACATGGTGAGTACCATTCTATCACGTTTGCAAGATAGCCAGTTAGCTGGCTAGTGTGATGCTTTAACATTAGCCTGCCTTGCTATGAACAACCACATGGACGAAGTGCGTGCTAGAGAGGGTGGAAATAAACATTTCACGACAGACTGTGTATTCACTCTTAATCCGCAAGCCAACTCTTTAAACGTTTAATCTCAAATTAGCTGTCTCAAATTTGTCACGTTTACAGTTATACCTGTGTTACCTATGATGTGTTGTCAGAAATGTACAAGGGTCAATGTAGCCTTCTACTGTAACGTTCATTTTCACCACATTGCTACAGTGCTAGCTAGAATAATAAACACAGTAACTGTTGTTATAGTACGCAATACGCATGTCCTAGAGCTAAAAAAACACTTTTGTACTTATGTGGACTCCCATTATAACCTTCTTGACGTAAACCGTTAGCTCACCAGCTAGTTTAGTTTACATTTGTTGACTTGCAGAATTTGGGCGAATGCGCCAAAATAATAGTATTGGCAGTAGCAGATAAGGTATGTCATGAAAACGAAACCATTATGCTAACAAGGTCAAATTAATGCGCAGGTCGCAGGTTGACTTTTAACGAAAGCACCTATTTTATGTTCAGATTTTAGTTGAGCTCGGTAACAGGCAACGCCAGCCGAGGGGTGCATGGGGTAGACATAGTGAAATATAATTCTAATAATAGCCACCCACCATGAAAGCGCTCTCTCTCTCTCTCTCTCTCTCTCTCTCTCTCTCTCTCTCTCTCTCTCTGTGCGCGCGCGTGTTTGCGGTTACTCCTGTGTAACTCAACACATTTAACATTTATGTACAGCCCTCCAAATGAACTAAACAGCAGTGTGAATCTCTGGTAACTTTGCTTAAGGGTGGTGCATTTTTCAGATGCAGATATATTGTAAACTTGCATTTCAGAGTTTTGTTCTGTTTGTTTGTGTGTGTGTGTGTGTGTGGGGGGGGGGTCTGCATTTGTGTGTGTGTATGTGTTTGCATGTGTGTGTATATGCTCAAGTGTATATATTCATTGTGCTCAGTGTGGAGATTGGCGAGAGTGTCCGTGGCGAGGACGTGTACATTGTGCAGAGCGGCTGTGGCGAAATAAACGACAACCTGATGGAGTTGCTCATCATGATCAATGCGTGTAAGATTGCCTCCGCATCTCGAGTCACAGCAGTCATCCCTTGTTTCCCTTATGCCCGACAAGACAAGAAGGACAAGGTGGGGGTGAGGAAATCATGCTTTGCTTCTACTCTAACACGCATGGCATTCATGCGCTCATGTAGTGCTTGGATGAACACATACATACATATTACACTCATGCATACATTACATACATAAACAGATACATACATTACATACATACATACACAAACACAAACACTGCATTCCTGCCTCCCTATGAGCCCTATTTGCGTGGTTCAGGGACCAGGGCTTGTGTGCTGTCAAAACATTATATCTCTAATATCTAGACCACTATTTTGAGCTTGAGGTAAGGTTGCCATTGTTAACTTCAGAGACACATCTATACATTGCACCGGAAGTATAACAGAAAAGCTGTCAGTGTAAGTGCATCACCCAAATTAAGAATTTTACCCTGAGGCTGAGAATGTCCACCAGATCAGCAAATTAGCCTTTGAAGCCAAAACATTTTAAGGGGTTCAGAACAAACATTTCTCATTGTCCGGACGGAAAAATAATGTTATCACAATGTTATTATTATTATTACTATTCCCCCTGTTACAGATCACACTGTTACAACTATTCTGGGGCGCATTTCTCAAAACCATAGTTGCTAACTTTGTTGGTTGTAATGCAATTTCCCATTCTCAACCAACTAAGTTGCTAACAGGTTAGCAACTATGGTTTTGGGAAACGCACCCCTGTACAACTGTTCATGTTGTTATTATCATGTAAAAGGTATGAATGTGAAGGGTGTTGTGGTTATAAAGGACAAACCCCAGCTAAACAATGCCATCGAAACATTTGAAACCCCTTTCTTACTCTGACCACTATATTGGTTTATTCAAAGATGCATTTTAACTCCCTAAACTTGGATCAATTGCAGATTCTTAGATTCAGGGTAAACTGTTGCATGTGTTTATTCTGCTGTGGGAAGTGCATTGACTTTTATTGGCCAGTTTTTTCTGCATGTTGGGCTTAGTTTGTTGATATTTAAGCTGGAATTAATACTGTACTGTATATTGTATACATTTTAAATTTAGCATTTTAAATACCTTGTAGGAATGTGTATATTAGGTTGTAGCTACTTTGGAGATATACTTTGGAATTTGTTAGTGGACGAGGTGAATGTTAGGTTCCATACCCCAATTGGGTAATATTGCCCAGGACCATATTATCAGGAGTACGTATGCATGCATAGTCACACACACACTTACACTCAGCCACATGTGTGTGTGTGTGTGTGTGTGTGTGTAATGGGCTGTTACAATTTGTTGCAATGTGAAGTTACGAGTAAAAACAAGTCTTTCATTTGGTGTCAGTGACTGTCATAGCCAAAGGTACAGTCCTACTTCTTGCTCTATCTGTTTAAGCCCCTCATGAAACATTTCCCCTGTCTCATCTCATAACATTTGAGTTCCATCCGCCATTATTTTCACCTGCGGTAACGTTTGTCATCCTAAGGTCATCATAATCCATGACTTGAGATATGAGATTTCTAAATCTATTAAACTTTGGGCTAAATGTGTCCACATGGGCACAGAAAAGCACAGCAAACACTGTGAATTGACTATTATTCCTCTTAATATCCACAAATCCTTTATTTTACTCTTGACGGATAAAACTGTGACTACACAAAGGTAGTAAGTTGTCTTGTTATCTCTTCTACTTGTTATGTCTTTGTGGACGAAAGCAGAGAATGTCTAATAAGGGAGAACCTCCACTCTCGGGAAACTTCCAGTTTCTGAACTGGTTGCAGTTCCTGTTCTTGTTCCACGTGAGGGCACTCACGAATAAGTACAGAATGAATGGAGGTCTGTGGAGCTGTACCCCTCGAAATCCACTTTTCTCGAGATATAATTTTTTGTCTAGAAATTTGAATGTTGCATTCGAAAGAGGTGGCAAGGAAAATACACACTGCTGAGTATTATATTTTTTGAGTCACTAATTTGTTCTAAAAAGCCTTTCAAACGTGTCAATGACGTCATTCATTAGCAGAAAGCTAGTGTGCTGTGGGCAACAACGACCCAACCTGTAAGAAATCAAAAGGATGTAAATACTCGTTCATTCAGCTTTTGACCTATAATCCATATTGAGCCTGCAGAAACTACAATCAAATCTTTCTGGTGAAAGAGACAAATTTAGCCGTCTAGTTCCATAGACCCCCATTGTTTTTGCACTTATTCGTGATCGCCCCTAGCGGAACTGCAACAGATTGCAGGTACAATGGAGTGAACCGGCTCTCCGTAAACAGGCTCTGACGAAAGCTTTTTTTGAATGATATCCTTCCTGGGTCAGAGTTCAGCAGAGGTGAAATTGCTACACAAATATTGACTGTGAAGTCAAATCTTGTTTTTTGAAAAATCTCCATGATTAAACCATCAGTTCAATAATTATTAGCCAGTCAGCAAGGTATGACTTGCTTGGTCAGCTAGATAACAAGTGAGATTTATTTTGGACATTAAGTCTGGTACCATACCACCAAGCAAGGGAAATGTCACTTTTGATATTTCTGGACATTTCTTCAATGCATATGATTTATTCATGATTCAGTGTATTTCACTCATTAATGGCTGAGACAAGACACATCCCTGAGCTGTCTGATGAGTATATATGACAGCGTAACGTGAGGTGGACATGTCAATTGCATTGGGCATTGCCCAGCAGATTTCTTGTGCATTTGGCTGATGTTACTACTTCTTGTTACTACTACTTGTTACTACTACTTGTTACTATTAGAGTATTGTATAATAATAGTCTTCCTGGTGACTGTACGAATTCAGACCAAACATCTCTCACAGCACTTTTGGAGAAGTGAAGTTGTCTCTGGAGAAGTTATCTCTGTCATCCACGTTCATTCACACCCACATTAGTCCCATCACAGTCACATTAACCCCAAACATGAGGGCTAGTATAGGGGAGAAAGAGGAGTCTTAAAGCTGCTGTTTGGGAGTTTTGTTGTCAAAAAATATGTGCTATAATAAATGTATACTATATCTGTTAGTTGTCAAAAATGATATATAATAATTCTATAATAATAATGTAATAATAATTATATATTTTAATTATATATATATATAATTATTATATATATTGCATAATATACACGGAACAGAATTTCCTCTTGTATGCATATTCTTTTCACTTCATTTGCCATTTTACTGGTACATAAAATGCTCAGGAATTTGAGCATTCAAAATTCTTACTATATGTCAGTATTTTTGACAACAGAAACTACAAACAGCACCAATGAAAAGGAAATGCTCTAACTTCTTTTATGTCTCTTTGTCCTGTTGTAGAGCCGCGCTCCAATCTCAGCTAAGCTGGTGGCCAACATGCTGTCTGTGTCTGGAGCAGATCATATCATAACCATGGACCTACATGCATCACAGATACAGGTATCATATGAACTGACCATATCATAACCATGGATCTAGACACATCGCTGATACATCATATGAACTGACCATATAATAACCATGGACCTGCACGCATCATAGATACAGTTACCATATTAATTGCATCAACTCTACAGTAGACCTGATAAAAAATCAGTCTTGTGCTACATTGCAGAGACCACTGAATATTTTATCACTAGAATATATACCGGTAAATTAAGGTTCAACTGTTCAACAATGGCCAACTATATCCTGTCAGTTCTCCCTAATGAAAAGGGGCGTTGTATTAGCATTTCCTACCTCAGAAAAAGTTGCCAGTTCAAAAGTTGCCAGTTCATATGTGGTTGTTTATAATAATAATATTAGTAATAATGATAATAGCAATAATCAGTGATGAAGGTAACCTCAAAAGATGACAAACTGTACAAAAACAAGAAGAGGATGTAAAATACCAGTTAGAGGAAACTAAAGAGAGTAAATAAAAATACAGTAAATTAAACAACTAAAATAACGAAACAAAAAATGAATATGCAGATACATAGAATATGAAGGAAGGTGATTTAATTTTAAAAAGGCTAGATTTAGTGCTTGATTTAAAAACCGACATTGATGGAGCAGATCTAATATTGTTCCGGAGCTTGGGTGCTCTGAATGCCGAGGCACAACGACTCCACTGATTGATCTGATTTAGGAAATGTTTCAAACATTGTAAACTTGATGATAGTGGTGGTCTGACACCAGTAGGTCTTTTATTATAACATAGTCCTTTCCCTTGTTTTAGATCTTAACTAAGGGCTCTATCTTGCACTTTAGAGCAATTGACTTTGTGCATATCGCTTTGTGGGCAGATCTTGGGCGCTGTTTCTATTTTACCGGCGGCATAATGACTGTTGCGCCCGACGCAAATCTAAAATGGGGTGGTCTGTAGTAGCTACATTATTCACGGGTGTGGTTTGGGCGTAACGTGCAATAAACCAATCAGCGTTATCTCACATTCCCTTTAACAACAGGCACGCTTGTTCCATAGCGGATTTCTATTATGATGGCGGATTTGCCAGGCGCAGCCAGGAACGGTTCACAGCGTTATAGTCAGTTGGGAACAGTTTGCTATTGATTTTCCCTCTTGACAAAATGTAATACAGAAATGTCACTTTCCAATGTTTTGGGATCACTCTCAATGAATCACGAGGTTATGAATGCATGGTGATATTTTTGCAATGTAATCTAACATTACCTCACTATAGACAATGCAGATCTGTCAGATAAGCTCTCCTCTCCCGTGCTGCTGCTGGGGCATTTGGGTTAAATGGCATCGGCATGCAGTTCAACATCACGTCTCATTAAGTCCTCTAATATTTCCTAATTTATGTCATCAACACATCCGTGATTCGTGGAAATGTGTTCGCTAGATTTATACCTGTTTTTTCACATCGGACACCACACTGATTTCCCTCGTGTAGCAATATTTGTCCTTGTAATTATGTATGGTTTGGAGAAATGGGAACGGCGTCGTATAGATGAGAGGAGCAAAGTGCATTGCGCAACACAAGAGCCCAAGCAATGCTCCTGCAGGTGTAAGCTACGGCTGTACCTTACCAACAGGCAACTCAACAACGATAAACAGTTTCCAAGTTGACCTA
This sequence comes from Alosa sapidissima, assembly GCF_018492685.1. Taxonomy (NCBI): domain Eukaryota; kingdom Metazoa; phylum Chordata; class Actinopteri; order Clupeiformes; family Clupeidae; genus Alosa; species Alosa sapidissima. Next base: position 20,211,595 of record NC_055961.1, read on the forward strand.
ACTTTCCAACTCTGCACAGTATCCCATTAACTGCATGACAGTAGGCTATTTACAATATTTATTTTATGTAGAGTTTGTAAACACGTTATCATCAACTTAATGCACGCACAACTTTTGTTTGAGCAGGAGAGAGAATAACAATGAATGGACGCAGCAACTACAGAAATTGTAGCCAAGGCTACTTGCTGCCTACTTGCTGTCTATGGTTGCTGGTTAACAGCACATAATAAGCTTATTTAAGCGAATTCACAAACTTCAGGGCCATCATGGATATAACAATTTTTTTGAAAACAACGAAAGGATGGAGGGAACATAGCAAAGCTTGGAGTTATTTCAGATGGGCTACAACAAGGTAGGCAAAATTGTGGTGCTTGTCAAAACCTTAGCGCAGCTGGAATAATGCTTATAGGCTGATGTTAAAGCGCACACAATGTTTAAAGCCATACACAATGGTAAATTGGAACAAAACTAAAGGTAACTTTAGCCTTTATAGGGCTGTATAAAGTTGTCCAAATGAATAGGTCGTAATTAGGCGTTGTTATAAAGATATTGCACGTAGATGTACTATATAGGCTACTAAATTTTTAGTTGATCAATGCACGAACAAAACCGGGAAACGGACAAAACCGGGAAATGGCCATGCATGCAAATAGCATCTGAATTTGCGCCATGCACTGACTTTAGACCAGGAGGTTCCTGGTCTGTGGCGGAATTGTTTTCTGAAACTGCAAAATATCAACAGGGACCGTTTGCGCCGGAACACGCCCCCTCTTTTTGCTGAAACGCCCCCGTGGGCGCACATGTACCTGTGGAGGGAAAATTCCAATATGCGCTGACTGCAAAATAGGAAAGACAAATGCGCGAGTATACAAAGTCAATTGCACTGGTGTGCAAGATCTTTAGATGCCTAAACCTTATCTTTCTAAAGTATGCCCATGGTTGTGAGTTGAACCCAACACATGCTGCATCAAATTAAAAGACACAGTCTTACTTTAGATTACGTCCCTTGGCTTAGATTAAGTTCCCTTGGCTTAGATCTTAACAATGTTAATAAACAATATTGGTGTCAGACCACTACTGTATCATCTTTGACACTGTGCTCTCGGTTGCTACTCTCCCTGTTGTATTTTCTACTATTTAATTCTGTCAAAACAGAAGTCCTTTTTATTTAGCACTGAAAATTCAGATGAGAAACAATTCGTAGAGTTGTCAACATGGATTTTAAAATCTTAGACAATTATAGTCTTATCATAGTTTAAAATGACAGAAGATAGAAATTCAGAGAATGGTGATAAATATGCAGCAGTGTTTAGGGGGTTAGATAAACAACCATGCAGAGCACTGGGACATCACAAAAAACCTCAGAAGTTGTCTACAGAAGAACTAAAGAAGCTATAATTGGGAGCTTACAGCTCCCCTTATTTGACTATGCTCACCCGTTTTTTAACCAGGTCTTAGTTAAAAATCAAGGTTTGTAGAATAAACAGAATAAATAAAAAGTGAATGTCTTACTAGATAGAGATATTACGTTGACTAGTGCCATTTTTAAGCTGAAGTATGAAGGTCTAAGTTGTCACATGATTATTTTTTTGTTTATGAAATAATCTGTGATTTTCTGTGTGTGTGTGTGTGTGGTTTAGGGCTTCTTCGACATCCCTGTGGATAACCTGTATGCTGAGCCTGCAGTGCTGAAGTGGATCATGGAGAACATACACGAGTGGAAGAATTGCATCATCGTCTCTCCTGACGCCGGGGGTGCCAAGAGGTACTCAGTCCATGGCCAGACATTTAGCCAGAGCCAGTGAAGGTTAGGCACAGAGTTGGGTGTGTTAATTTGTACCCTCTAATCTGACATGGAAGAACTGCATAATTCAGGCCGCTCGTACAAGTCGTACAAGTCTATAGAAAATACGTCCAGATCAGGAAAAGAATGGCGATTTTTGGTGAAACTCTTGAAAAAGTCTTGAAAAATTATAATTTTGGAAAAAGTCTGGATAGAATTTGGAATGTTTCTTTTAGAAAAGGCTACCCATGCAAGAGGAGCCAAAAGATCCTGAGTTTGAATTTACAGTGAAGGTTAGGTGCACCACGTTTCAGTGGCACTCTTCAACTGATGTCTCTCGACATGGAAGAACAGCATTATTGATTCCAATACAGTAAGTGCTAACCTAAGAAATGTCATCATAGTTTCTCAGTGACACGGCAGAGATGAATAGCACTGAGATACATTTCTCTCCCTTGCTGACATGCTCTTACTGAAACAAAGTGAGACAGAGGGGAAAACAACAGAATCTCATTAATTCTAGTGTTAGCACCTCCCTATACAGCAGCAGTCCTCCTGGAGGATACAAACAAAGGCTTGTGTCTTTAATTGAGTCAGGACAGATTGGCAGGAAATGAGTGGTAGAGAGATAAGGGAGTAGGATTGTGAATTGACTGTGTCCACTTCAACCTGAATGTGTTATGCATGCTGCTCCTTGTGCCACAGTTGCCCCCTGGTATGCTGTTTTTTTACGCTGATTGTTGAAGTGTGTTATGGTAACAGTAGTTTACACATGGTATTATCTCATCTTTGGACACTGATTTATTTGCAGTGCAAAGTTCAAAATCTGTTAGCAAGCAAAGTTCTCACGCATGAAATAGAGCTATCATGTGGCGTATGGAAGCATTGAACTGACTGATCAATGTTTGCTTCAGTGTCTTGCCCATGATGGCAAACTAGCAAAGTGATTTTGTCAAGTTGATAAATTAACTAAATTAATTTAGTTAGACTTTGCACTTCAAATTAGGGGCCTGAGGTTTTCTCGTTGTCATGTCATGTCATGAGCAGGCGCGCGGGAACCTATTTTTGACCAGGGGTGCTGAATAACAAAAATAATGGATGTCCGACGATCCCCCCCCCCCCCCCCCCCCCCCTTAGGATTTTGACTGCTAAATACGTCATTTTAGTGCAGTGTGCGGGTGATAGCGAGAAGTTTTAGAAAAGTCCTGGGCAGCCACAAATTCCAATGTTCCGCGACAGCACTCCGAGTCCACTGCGCCCACCCTAACCCCCACAGAAGCGCACTTGACATTGTTAGCCTATTTCAGTATAGCTAAGAAAAATTACTTTTCTGATCGTCAAAACCAGACCAGAGATGTTAGGCTTTAAATATAGGCTAATAATCAGGCTGCAATGATCTCGCAAATCATTTCTGAATAGCCTAAAGTGTGTCGTCTCCACAGCAAGTATGAGTCCTAATAATTTCTATCTTAGCGACAAGGATAGTGAAATGATTTCACTAGCTATGCATTTATTATTTTTGCAAAACTGTAAAACACAATTAAAGTTTCTTTCAGCTTGAACGTGTAAATCGCATAGAATATGTAGGCCTATATCAACCGTAGGCCTACACACTTGATCGCTATCACATACTGTAGATGAAACCACGCTACGGTTCTTACAGTAACTGACTCACGTTCACGTTGATCTCTATAACTGTTAATTTTTAGTAGCCTATATTCGAACCTATCCATAACCCTTTTTTGCTATTTGACTCATCATTTCACATACAAAAATATAAATAATGTCAGACAGCGAATTAGTAATTATTTAGAAATATATATAATATTTTTTAAAAATCTATCTCCTGCCAGCAGGGGGTGCTGCAGCACCCTCCTTCCCACGCCCTTGGTCATGAGAGACACACATTCACACACATACAGTATGCCAATCTGGTCTTGCTTGTTGGTTTTGTGTCATCAGGGTAACATCTATAGCTGATCGACTCAATGTGGACTTTGCCCTCATCCATAAGGAAAGGAAGAAGGCCAACGAGGTCGACCGCATGGTGCTTGTTGGAGATGTGAAAGACAGAGTGGCCATTTTGGTGGACGATATGGCTGACACCTGTGGCACAATATGCCATGCAGCGGAGAAGTGAGTTCAAGCATTGTGCTAACTAGAAATTATTTTTTTGTGTGTGTATACCTATCCTTGTGTGTGTGTGTGTGTATTGTAGTACATGTACTCTATGAGTATTCTGAAGGAGTATTATTCTGAAGGAGCATTATTCTGAAGGAGCAATATGCATAATTTGATAGCTAAATGTGGGTTGTAATTGTTTAATCTTTCAGATTGGTGTCAGCAGGAGCCACTAAAGTTTATGCCATCTTGACGCATGGCATATTCTCCGGCCCTGCCATCTCCAGAGTGAACAACGCCAGCTTTGAGGCCGTGGTGGTCACTAATACCATCCCCCAGGAGGACAAGATGAAACACTGCAGCAAAATACAGGTGAGGAATTGGCTGTTGGAGCGGTTGAAGAACTCGGTGAAAACACTAACTGGAATGATGTGAATTTCACATTTCTTCTCTCTCTCTCTCTTTTTATTAAGGTGATTGATATCTCAATGATTTTGGCTGAAGCAATCAGACGAACACACAACGGAGAGTCTGTTTCCTACTTATTCAGCCACGTTCCATTGTAATACCCACCATTCGCCTCCTACACACACACACACACACACACAGTACATATAAACATTCATGTGTACTTCACATGGGTACTCCAATGGCCTATGGACTCCCCTGTCCACTATGCTGTCCACTCCCACACTGTCATAATGCCATTTATATCCACATTGTAGTGATTTGATGCTGCCAGTTTGGTTGCCTTGACAACTTGTTACAAATATGTTTGTTATGTGATGACTACACAAGTGTTTGTTTACGCAACAAAAGTCAGGGGTTTGACCCTGGGGACTGGAAACCAAGGAGGACAAGGAAAGTGAGGAAATGCTTCCACAGCCTCTGTGGCTGCCATAAAAAGGGAACTCTTGTTAGTTTTTGTTATATATTTGACTTTTCTCCCTCTCTAGATTTAGGATGTTGTTAATGTTGTGGTTTATGTTTTTATTGTGTATATTTTTGGTTGCATAGCTGTTAAGTTTTGTCTGTTGCTGCTTAAAGACAGTGCAGCCTTTCTCTCTGCATGAAGCTGCACCAGTCACTCGGTACAAGTGTCTTCAAAGACTAACTGGATATGTGACAGCTGGAGACTTAACATTGTTTATCAAACAGTTTCCAATCTATTTGGCCATTGCTTGTGTGATTCAGCCAACTAACACACCACATACAATACGAATATATGATATAGACTAGATTACATACATGTTATTTTAAATCATGCAGCCATTGTCTGGATGCATGTTTCCTTATTTTTTATGAGAGAAGAAGAAGCCGGTTGCCTTAAAGCGGAGAAGAGGTTGTCTCTTCCGAGGGTGGGAGAGATCACTCATCTCCATCTGGAGAGCTACAGTATGTGTGTGAATAAATCATCTCAAGTTTTTCAACTCTACGCTGTGCGTCTCCTGTTCTTCCCTCTTTACTTCAAGTTATTATTATGATTTCTGGAAAGAGGAAGAGAGTTATGAATAATTTGTAAAGCATCCCTCTCTTCTGATATTGAGGGTGTCTGGTTCAGACAAAATAGTGGATATGGTGTCAGCATTACTATAATTTATTTAATTAATAGTTAAGACTATGTAGTAGAAAACATTTGAAGAGTTTGGTTCCAAAACGCTATATCTCAGTTTTTAAAAAACGTTTGTCTGGCTATTCAATTGTGTATTTCAGGTAATATCAATCAAATAACAATACCCTATTACAGTTCTACTGAAATAACTTGGAAAACAAAATGTAAAAAAATTATTTATGAAAATTCATTAAAATAGTGGATATGGCATTTTGAAACCAAACTCATCATTTATAGCATGGTAGTCGGGTCAGACAAAGTCTATGATGCTAGATGGCAACAAGGCGTGTGGTATGGATGATATTACAGCAGACCATTTGAAGATTGGCAGTCATAGGCTCTGGTCGATTGTCATGTGCTTCACTGGTTTCCTAGCTCATGGTGTCCTACCAGACTATTGTGTGTACATTTCTAGTATAAGCTGGCAAACTAAACAGCATGGGTAACTAACTATAGGCCCATTACCCCCAGTGCTAGAAATAATATTATTAACAAGGTAATGTCTGCAATTACTACAGATAATCAATTTGGTTTTAAATGAATGACACTAATATGTGCATCTTTGCCTTAAAGGAAATGGTTACGAAATATGTGAGCCAAAATGAAATGCAGTTTGCTCTTGGAGAAATATATGCATTACCTTACTAGGCCTACTACAACTCATCTCAAAGTGTATTTAGACCATATTCTTAGCTCTGTATTGTAAACTTTCATATTTAATGTTCAGATTGGCCTTTGAGATTGTTTTCAGCATTTCCTCCTTCCTGTATTAATGGTGTAAAATAACTACTCAGGAGAGACAAGAAAGATACTGAATGTTTTTATTAATATGTAGCCTATTTATTAATATTATCTTGAAAATGCAGCTGATAAAATATGTCAGAAGTAGGCCTTAATAATAAAATAATTAAAGATGCTTATTAACATCATGTCCTCACTCAGTTACTGATGTGATTAAACTTCCTCAGTTGCAACTGTTATGAAATGTATGCCATGTGGGGGACACCAGTGTGTGAATTGGCTGCATTTTATTGAATTAATCAAATTAATAGGAAAAACATTGCCTTATAATACTACAGACAAAAAACACATCTCAATTAAAGGCACACTATGCAGTTTTTTTTAGCTTAATGTGCAAGTTTTTTAGCTTAATTTACCTTAATTTAACAGCTTCAGAGTCATTGGAATGGTTATATGACTTTTTTCGGGTTGAATGGCCGTCTCGCTTCGCCCTAGCGCCTGTGAGCGGAAAAACCACCCTTGCAACTGTGGGCCGGCGGGCTGACGGCCTCAGTGTCGTCAGGAAGTATAACGAGTATAACGAATTGCTTTACTGCATTCAAATACACATACACGCCAGGCACCAGCTAGAAAAAGGTAGCTATGGAGTTTCTCAGACATTCGTCATGACAGAGCCAGCGAAAAAGAAGCAAAAACCGAGAAAATGTAAGGAATATGCCAATATGGCATAGTTTACCTTTAAACTGCGTTACTGGGTTTCGGGATTTGGGGATTTTCAGGACCAGGTGAGAATGGGGGCACCTGGAACAGAGTAATTTATTTTTGTTATGGTAAGCACAACGCAGCCAGGTGATACTTTCCAGGAGAGGTGGAAATGCATCTCAATCAAGAAGTGTTATTGGGGGTTTCGTTATTTGAGGTCATCGTTGTCCAGGAACAGGTGAGAATTGAGGGCATGTGAGCAAGAGATATAGACCTCTCCAGAATAAGTCCCGCCTCCGTAACTTCCTTATCCATCCAACTTCCGGGCGTTGAATGTCTATGGGAAATAACATGGCGTTTCGAAATATCATACCTGTCAAACATCTGTAGGTGGCAAAGTAGAAAACAATGGTGGGCTGATTGGCCTACATACTTCTGCCATCTAGTTTGCACTGGATTTTTTGATTGTCGGTGCCGTTAAAGTAGAAATATATCAGTAAGAAGCACTAAGCTAATGCACGCTTCGGACACCGCGACTCCCTGAGTCAAGGTTGCATAGCAACGGCAATGTTTCATAGTTTGTCTTCACTGAAATGGAGTTCGTGGAAACAGAGCCTGTCTACGGAGGTGGCACTAACCCTGCATGAAATCGTCATGTTTGATAGGTTGTTAATACATTCTGAAAATGTTACTGTTCTGATCAAGGTCATGCAAAATAAAGTTATCGACTCAATACGACTCTGCCTCTGATTCCTAGTCTGCTTATCATTATCTGTTTTTCGTGAAGAAAAAAAATCTCGTCTCATCATGTCTTTAGGGTCACGGGACACTTATAGGGTTACTTTAGTGTCACAGGATCAAAAGAGTATATATACTTAATACTTAGTGTCTTTGTCAGCGATTTCTTTCTTTTTCAAATATCTCAATAACAGCCAACAAACTCTCAGCACAGTCAAACCAAAGTTAGGTCGTGTTGAAAAGAGGCTGAACCTTGCAAACAATTTACTTTTATAGACCACTGAAATCAAGCGTGAATCACACGTGAAAATGACCATCACGTTAGGTTGTGAGCTAGATCTAACGCCCTCCTCCGCCCGCGTACATCGGAACTAGCTCCTGGTTAGCATTAATAATCGTTTACTACTTTAACGGCACCGACAATCAAAAAATCCAGTGGAAACCAGATGGCAGAAGTATGTAGGCCAATCGGCCCACCAGCTTTTTCTACTAAGCCACCTACAGAGTTTGACAGGTATGATTTTTCGAAACGCCATGTTATTTCCCATTGACATTCAACGCCCGGAAGTTGGATGGATACGGAAGTTAAGGAGGCGGGACTTATTCTGGAGAGGTCTATTCTTTTTCCTATGATAATTACAACGCATCATAGGCTAGCCAGGTAATGCTCCAAGGAGAGGTGAGAATTCACCCTAGCATTTTGAGTTTCGAGATTTGAGTTTTTAGCATTGTCCAGGAACCGGTGAGAATTGGTCCATCTGGAGCGAGAGCGAGATCTGGGGCAGACAAGAATGGATTTGTTGATTTTCAATTTTGTCTTTTGACCCTTCTCCCGTCTTTTTACTTCTGATATATGTTTCCCATATTTGTAGCAGTCTGCACTAGTAGGCTACTTCTTCCATCTCTATACACGACTAGACACCACACCAGATGTAGCCTAGACTAGAACGTGGTTTTAATAGCCAGGATAACGGTAGGCTACCGTTCACCAGGGAAATGTGCAAAGAAAACAATTGACCAGTGTAATGCAAAGAAAACACGTGAATATGCAATACAAAGTTAAAGTCAGACAGCCAACTACGGTGCTATGGCGCTCGTCACACTTCCCCATCCACTTGCAGACCGATTCCATGATCTCCACCTTGCAGGCTCCCCTGTACAGCAATGGTATCCTTGACAGCGACAGTGAATGACTTCTCTGAATTTGCTGCCCTATCCCGGTCAAGTCTTTCAGCACCTCCTTTATCAGCACCTCTGTAGTCTCCACTGGCTCTCTTTTACTTTTCCTTCGTAATCGGTAGGAGGTTGTCTGGGACTGCTGCTTTGAATGAGCGGTGTTCTCACAATCCATCAGCTTCTACATGATGTTTTTGTAGGTATCTTGCGGTTTCTGTGAATGGAATGGAATAAAATGGGGGAAACTGTTAGCCTAGACCTTTAGTTGTCCTTCGTCTGCAGTGAAAAATAAAACTCTGATGCTGCAAGCATGAAAAAACAACAACACATTCTTCTTCTGAAAAGAAGTAGACTAAGACAGTGTCTTTGGATGGGTTGTTAGATGAGAGACATCATTTGAGAATAATTTATTTAAAAAAAGACCAATTTAAAACTAAGGCAAACCATCCAAGGAAGAGTAGGCATCCTCACTATCCTGCTCAAGGTCCTCCTCGGTCTGGCGCTGGGTGTCAGCAGAACAGCGCAAGTTGTGGCATGTTACCTGAATGTGCGTTGTATTTATAGGGGCCTCATGGGCGTTTCAAACCCAGCAACGATCACCGGATTACCATGTTATATGAATAGCTCTCCTTAACCCTTAAAGGAGTACGAATGTTGGGAAATGAACGTTCTAAAGAATATCTGAGTTCATTGAATTCAACATAGAATTTTAGAACCTTCAATTGTTGCGGAACTTAGAATGTTCAAAAACCTACACCTTTAAGGGTTAATTGACCGATCCCAAGCCCCGCCCCCTTTTGCTATGTCACAATGAGGACTTCGGAGGACCTCGGTCAACCTCGGTCAATTTTGAATTTTCTAGTGGCCATTCGGTATGACAATACGCCAGTTATGCGAATGCTATAATGCTTCTTTTGCGAGTAGCTTAAGTAACTAAATAACTAAAGAGCTCAAAAAGGTTCAAAGATAAGCCTGGGATACTTGTAGAAGTGACATCCGATATCCTGACCGTGTGAAACGTTAACACACATAGGCCTAACTTTGCATAACTTTGGATAGGCTGCTACTTTTCAGTAAAGAAATCTGAGTGTGTACGAAAATGTTCCATTTATTTGTGTTCATAACTAGGCTACACACAAAAACATAACTAAATCTGGTTTCCACTGATGAAACGACAACATAAGCCTACGCAAAAAATTATACCTACCTTGCAGGAACTGAACTCGCATATTCATACGATTGCAAGACGCGCAAAAGAATACACCTTCAATCACGTATCGCCTTACACACAACAAGAATACTTTCAGCTTTGCTACCTTGCCATGTTTAACTTGGGATAGAAGACTGTTCACAGAAATAAGCTAATGATCCTTTTTTCAACAAACGCAATAATAGCCTATACTGCGATGCATTATTGATGGCTGAACGAGAGATAGCCAATGTCTTCTAAAGATCGAATCATGTGCAGATTCAAAACTATGCAGTCTCGAAATCGCCCATATTAGACCTAGGCTACTACATTGCCCACGTTTAAATTAATTATAGCATAAGCGGGCAAGTCTAGTGCAAGACAAATCACGTCTGCAAACTGCAGATATGTCAAACGTGATAGGCATGGGTTTGAACTCGGAGTGGTTTCTTTTCAATACACTTGTATCATGTTTATTTGAACTCTTCCTTCTAAAGCAGCCATTCAAAATAATAAGTAGGCTATCGGGCCTACCGAAGAGAAGCTATCTCTCCACCTCCCCAACATGAGCTGCTTGGCTAGTCACTCTCCCAAGTTGCGTGGGAACTTGGATCTGCAGCACTTGGTCCAGTCTTCTATTAATCCTCGAAATATGGTTAGATTTTGTTATGGACACGTCAACACCATATTTTTGCACAGACCTGTTTATTGAATCAGTCACATCTGCAGCAAATAAGGTAAACTACCTGCTCGTGATAACGTGCTAATTGTTTATCCCCAGTTAACATGCATCCCATTAAAATCCACGACACCGGATTTGTTTGTCCTCAATTTGTGGTGTTCCACCTCGTTGATAACAGCAGACATTGTGAATGTGTCCATCTGCATACTGAAGGCCTTTCTGGCCTCTGTTTTTTGAATATATCAAGATTACTTGACGCCCAGAAATCCAGCATACACTGTTGCACTCGGCTAAATGGGGGTGCTGCGTCCCCATGTTGAACACGCGTTCTCGCACACTTTCCTGCAAACTTGTCCGACTTAGCAACAGTAACTATGGGACTGACAATGGGAGGAGGGGCTTGGGATCGGTCAATTGCACTGTCTTTGTTGAAAGAAAATGTGCATATTGTGGTTGTCTGTTTCCAGGCAAATAAAAAAATAAAAATAAACTGATTATATGTTTCAAAAGACTTGTCAGGTATGTAAAACCTACAAAAATCTATCTTGAATTCCAAAAGGTAACAACTAAATCTTTAATCCATTTGTTCTTATCTCCTCCTGGAGAAATGCAGTGGGCTCTATCTTGCACTCTAGCGCAATTGACTTTGCGCAAGTCGCTTTGTGGGCGGATCCAGTGTTTCCCACAGAATTGGATTCAATTTGTGGCGGTAACACACAAGGGGGGGGGGGGGTATTAAGATCGTCTTGGTAGTGTATAGGTCTAATTAAGTGCCTGTCACTTTAAGACGTTTGAGGGAACCCTTGCAATTGCAACACAGTTGAAAGGCTGCTGATGTGTGGATGCAATTCATAACGTTTTCTACATAGTTAAAATAAAGGTTCGTACTTCTCCTTGGGACAAGCACTTTTGAATTTTGGAAAACACTTTTCCATTTACATCGGGATTTTGCAAACATTCAGAGTCAATAAAATGAGCCCTTCAACGAAATTGACAAGCAGCTTAGAAATAGGCTAAGCATACTAAATTCGACATCCAAACAGTATTCTAACGTTAGCTTTGAGATACTGCTTGATTTCATAGCTTAACTCAGTTTAGTCTCTTCAATGTAGCCTACTATGCTGTGATAAGACCTTAGCAGAGTTCACTTCAATACAGCAGTTTTGAACAAATTTGCGCAGCATGGTCACGATGCTAAGCGGATTTAATAGCAATTTAGCCAGACGTCTACTATGCAATGCTTCTATGTGGCAACAACAATCCTTCAACAATCGTGAATATTTTGTTAAATGCAGATGCAGAGGAGTGGGGCAGCGGGCTACGAGAGAGGGCGGGGCAAGGAAAGGCTGCGTGCGTAAAAAGCGCAGCTCAATGGCAATGAAAGGATTTGACCTTATATTTAATTTAAATTAAACATAGAATATTCATCTGTGGCGGCCGATTTTTATTTCGTGGCGCCCCGCCACAGATTAGTCAATGTATGGGAAACACTGGCGGATCTTGGGCGCTGTTGCCATTTTACCGGTGGGATAATGACTGTTGCGCCTGACACAAATCTAAAATGGGGTGGTCTGTATAGCTACATTACTCATGGGTGTGGTTTGGGTGTAACATGCAATAAACCAATCAGAGTGTCATCTCACATTCCCTTTAACAACAGGCACTTGTTCCATAGCGGATTGCTATTATGATGGCGGATTTGCCAGGCGCAGCCAGGAACGGTTCACAGCTATAGTCAGTTGGGAACAGTTTGCTATTGATTTTTCCTCTTGACAAAATGTAATACAGAAATGTCACTTTCCGATGTTTTGGGCTCACTCTCACTGAATCACGAGGTTATGAATGCATGGTGATATTTTTGCAATGTAATCTAACATTACCTCACTATAGACAATGCAGATCTTCTGTCAGATAAGCTCTCCTCTCCTGTGCTGCTGCTGGGGCATTTGGGTTAAATGGCATCAGCATGCAGTTTAACATCACGTTCAAGTCCTCTAATATTTCCTAATTTATGTCATCAACACATCCGTGATTCGTGGAAATGTGTACGCTAGATTTATACACACATCGGACACCACACTGATTTCCCTCGTGTAGCAATATTTGTCCTTTTAATTATGTATGGTTTGGAGAAATGTGAACTGCGGAAACGGGAACAGCAAAGTGCATTGCTGTACCTTAACATCAGGCAACTCAACAATGAGAAACAGTTTTCAAGTTGACCTAACTTTCCAACTCTGCACAGTATCCCATTAACTGCATGACAGTAGGCTATTGAAAGAATTGTGAATAAGCTTTATAGTCTGCTGTATTTCTCCTGTCCTTGTCCTATGCAAGCATCCTTTGTTTATCCTTGAATTCAATAAAGGCCTGTCTTTTGCCTGTCTATAGCCTTTTGCCATCACCAGGTGTGAAATGTTAATGTTTGTAGAACAGCAAGTGTCCAGGCCTCTGAAGGACTTCCCAGGAAAGGGGGTAGTTTTTAATAATAAGAAAACTTAAGAGGAACAATAGTGGGCTTGCTCCGCAAGCTGTGGTCTTGCTGGATCAAACCCACTAATTAAAAGATAATAGAAGCTGGCCAGACTTGACGTCACCCAAAAGGCCACATCCCCCACACACCACACCTTTACCTTGCATATTCATACTAGTAGGTCACTCTTTGTGTGTAACTTTAAATATGGTAGACTGTTTCTGTAAAGTCAGAGAATACTGAGAATCTGGTGAAATCCATGATGGGGTGAAACAAACATGTACTTCTCTCCCTTGAGGGCCACTGGCCCCTCATTGAAAAGAATAAAAGCCTGGATCCTGATCTTGCATCGTCCTGATTGAGTCTTAAGAGAAATATGGTAGTAAAAATATACTATCACTATTTACAATATTTTATGTAAAGTAGAGTTTGTAAACACGTTATCATCAACTTAATGCACGCACAACTTTTGTTTGAACAGGAGAGAGAATAACAATGAATGGACGCAGCAACTACAGAAATTGTAGCCAAGGCTACTTGCTGCTTTCTTTTACTAGTTATGGTTGCTGGTTAACAGCACATAATAAGCTGATTTAAGCTAATTCACAAACTCAAGACCATCATGGATATAAAACATTTTTTGAAAACAACGAAAGGATGGAGGGAACATAGCAAAGCTTGGAGTTATTTCAGATTGGCTACAACAAGGTAGGCAAAATTGTGGTGCTTGTCAAAACCTTAGCGCAGCTGGAATAATGCTTATAGGCTGATGTTAAAGCACACACGATGTTTAAAGCCATACACAACGGTAAATTGGAACAAAACTAAATGTAACTTTAGCCTTTATAGGGCTGTATAAAGTTGTCCAAATTAATAGGTCGTAATTAGGCGTTGTTGTTGTAAAGATATTACATGTAGATGTACTATATAGGCTAGGCCTACTACATTTTTAGTTGACCAATGCACGAACAAAACCGGGAAACGGACAAGGCCTGTGGCCATGCATGCGCCCTTAAAAAGCATCTGAATTTGCGCTACTGACATTAGACCAGGAGGTTCCTGGTCTGTGGCGGAATTATTTTCTGAAACTGCAAAATATCAACAGGGACCGTTTGCGCCGGAACACGCCCCCTCTTTTCGCTGATTGCCCCCGTGGGCGCACATGTACCTGTGGAGGGAAAATTCCAATATGCGCTGACTGCAAAATAGGAAAGGAATAAGCGGGAATATACAAGGTCAATTGCGCTGGAGTGCAAGATAGAGCCCAGTATGTGCATGTGTATTACTATTACATTATGTCAGCTACTCTTCTACAAAATGTAGACATAGTCTGCCTTCTTTCACAGCCCGTGAGATCTTTAAGGGCTGTATTTTGCAAACTGGCGCATGGCGTAAAACTCGTTTTCCACCCGGCGCGAAGTTTAATTCCTTATTTTGCACGTTTAATTTTTAAACAACGCGCCCAGGGGTGTGGCAATTAACAACTTAGGGAGTGGCTTAGCGCATTGTCTAAAAATCGCTATTGTACACCTGGTCAGAAGTCTATGGCGAGTTGTTATTTGATTATATATATATGTTATTTTAAAGAAGCCCTATGCCACAATTTTAGCAAAAATGACCTTACCCAGACAACAATTTAGGTCTTGCCGACGTCAGGGCGCGTTTTTCACCGGAACAGGTCATTTAACCATCCAAATAATTTCTAAACGGGTTTATTACGTTGAAATAGTTACCAAGTGCCCCTTTAAGTCAAAGAGACCGAGGTGTCTGAATGCTTTTCGCCGCTCTAGTAGGATCCCACCATTATATTAGGTCTTATTGATTTGTTTAGGCTAGCTGCTATCAGATCATTTCATACACAATCTGACAACCTGGGAAATGTCAGTCTAACAAAAAAAAAGAATGGATCAGTGATTTTGAAAAAATTAAGTTGGATGGTCATGCAAATTAGGCTACAGGAGATTTCCCGGGAGAAATAACAAAACAGGAGGGCACAGAGATGACCGTGAACATTTATTTTTACTTCGTTTTTACAAAAGTAGTATCAAAACATTTATTTTAACACACTCACACATAGAATACTACAACACAAATAAGAAATTCCCTCCAAAATAGTTAGTCAGTCTAAAAGAAAATAGTCAGTCAGTTCAAAAGAAAAATAGTCAGTCAGTTAGTCAGTTCAGTCCAGTCAATTAGTTCATTTAAGATGCTTGCTCGCCCCGCCTTTGCCGCCCCCCATTCCTGTCCCTGCTTAGCCACAGCCAGTTTCTCACTGTCATTTCTACATCAGCCTCAGTGGAGTTTTGTTGGGCAGGATTTTTGTAACACAGCGCCTAAACAAAAAAAAAATAAAGCAACAGGGGGGAAAAATAAGACAGTAGCACAAATGTCTATATCTTCATTTGACAATTCAGAAAAGTCAGAGCATTTTACAAAAAACTAAAAAAATATACAAAAAAAAAAAACAATTAAGAAGCAATGCTCATAATACAGTCTGGTCTGGACGGGATAGATGGGACACTTGAAACACAAAGATTAAAAAGGTTAAAACAAAGATTAATGATTCTTTAAGGTAATCAGTGTCAGATCAGTCAGAATGACGTATGAATGAGGGCAGCCTTTTTGCACTCTGCACAGCCTAGCCTACACGAGAGAGAGAGCGCGAGAGAGAGAGAGAGAGAGAGAGAGAGAGAGAGAGAGAGCGCGAGAGAGACTTTTCTTCCTACCCAAATTAAAACCGAAACCGGCAGCCAGCTACTCTAGTGACTACCAAGTGCAATCTCTATCAGCCTAGTAGTAGAAACAATGTCTTTAATCTAAAGATACCTGCTAGCTAGCCACCATGCTCTCGGGTCAAACTAACTTGACTGTATGTAGTTTTAGACTAAGACAGTTAGTCTGATTGCAGGAGAACAGACTAGATGACTAGACTAGACTGTACAGGTCATGTAACCGCACTGAGTGTCTGTGAGTGACACAGCTTTAATTGCTTACAAAGTTGCTTTACAGACTCTGTTCTGTGTCTGTGTGTTAATTAACTTACATTCAGGAGAGCTCATCACTGGGTGTCTCTTGCTGCCAATCATCTTGTGCCACTAGGAAATACAGAAAAAGGGCCCATTACACAAATAACAGCATCACCCAGGTCCAACTAACAGAGCTAAACGAGTGACCCCACACCAGTGGTTCTCAAACTTTTTCTGTAATTTTTGTCATTCTCCATTTTGAATAGGACTGTGCTGTGTATTTTGTGTGTGTGTGCCTGTGTCAGTGTGTTCTCCATCTGCATGCTAAATAGCTTACATTCAGGAGAGCCCAGCCCTTCATATTTGGCTTCCTTCTGCCAATTAAGAGTTGTCACTATGAAATGATAACATACATTACATGTAAAATATCTTACTATCGTTAGTCCTCTGAAGGAGCTCTGGAAGAGGGTGGCGTGGAGGCCGCTGTAACAGTCCTTCGTTATTATCCGGTTTTGTTACAAGTATGTCTAGGTGGGCCATGGGATAGAAAATGTTGAGAACCCCTGGTTTAGACTAAATAATTGTGATTTCAATTTTGACCTAAATTATGGTTATAATTCTATTATTGAGCAGCACAACAATGAAAACGGCAACAGCACAGCTGAGCTGTACAATACATCCAGTAAAAAACAATTGTTGTTGGGAGTAACTGTACATTGCTATGAAACAGACACAGTAAATGTAGGGAACAAACAGGGATATACATTTTGATTAAATAAGGGATTGATGAAGCAGTGGATTTCAGTATGTAAGGTAATACTGAAGTAGGTACTTTGAGTAGTAGGCTAGTTAGATCCATCTGCTCATATATTGTGTTTCTGATGACAAACTTCATATGACTGAGACCAAAGAGAACTTCAGCTAAGAACCAAATTATAGATTAAATGTTAGGGTGATGATGGTCAAGGTTTTACTGTGTACCTGTGTTGCAGCTGTAAACTGGGCAGGATCTGGAATATGAGTGGGACTGAACATTGCCTGTGGAACAGATAATCATAGGGAGCATTAGTTTATAGACAATTTGAGGACCTTGCAATCAATACATAATATGACAAATATGTATTAGACCAGGTTGTGATCTAGGCTACTGTGCAATGTGAATGTAGAGGATGCTTTTGTGAATGTACCGAGCCAAACTTTTGTTTAAAAGCAAAATTACGTCCGAAGCGCCACTTTTAAGCTTGCGTTGTCGTTTTCAGGTGAAATGGCCTTTTGATGATAGGGGCACTACTATTTTGATACACTAAGAAGGCTGGACACAACATGAAACTTTGATCGAAGTCCAAACCCTTTCTTTTTAGTAAACTATGTGTACACGAACAATGTTCTCAATGCTCGAGTACATGTGTGTCTTCATGTGAGACACTGATGATACTTCGATCAAAGTTTCAAGTTGTGTCGAGCCTTCTTAGTGTTTTAAAAATAGCGATTTTGACACGATCAAAGGGGACATGAGCAAAAAAATGTGCTCACCTGAAACGTTCATGTGCTCATGTAACCTGCGTTGTGTTAAACCTGCGCGATTCAGCCCTGCACACGCCCGGACTCGAACCCGCGAAACAGCAGCACCTCGGATCGGAAGGCGAGTGCGCTAACAATTGAGCCAATAGCCCAGGCTACTGGCTCGCATGCCAGCAGCACTCTTCAGGCGTCAGGGAGTGAGGTTTACCAACGTTCCACAAGCACAGCTAAGCTAGCTGGCATCCGTTACACTCACCCCCCTAAACCTCACTCCTGATCCGGGTCACGGCACCAATGTAACCTGCGTTGTGATGAACCTGCGCGATTCAGCCCTGCACACGCCCGGACTCGAACCCGCGAAACAACAGCACCTCGGATTGGGAGGCGAGCGCGCTAACAATTGAGCCAATAGCCCAGTCTACTGGCTCGCATGCCAGCAGCACTCTTGAGGCGTCGGGGAGTGAGGTTTACCAACGTTCCACAAGCACAGCTAAGCTAGCTGGCATCCGTTACACTCTTTTATGTGCTCACGTGCGCACATGAAAGTTTTACGTGAGCACATGAAACTAAACTTTAGATTTTTTTTTGCTCATGTCCCCTTAGGGGCTCCGTAATCATGTATTAAAATAGTAGTGCATTCAAAAGGCCACCTCACCCGAAAACGACAACTCAGAGAAGCTTAAAAGTGGCACTTCGGACGTAATTATGGTTTTAAACGAAAGTTTGATTCAGGTACAATCCCAAAAACACCCTAGGCTGCATTTTGGCGAGCGCTATGCTTGAAGTTCTGCTTTAGTTTAAATTGAACGTAAATGCCAATATCTGGTCCCTCAGATTCAAAAGTGCCGAACTTCACCTCTGCTATGACTCCCTGCTATGGACAGCGAAGTGGCAAGCTAACTTTAATGCTAGCTAGCTTCTACCTACCTAACATTTGCTGAAAACACATCCCGTTAAAGCACTTTTTGAATGGTTGAACCCCCTTCTTGAACTGTCTTCTCTCTCTTTTAACACCTTGGACTCTTTTTAACTATTATTTATTGTCCCTCCACTGTGGAGGTATTAACAGCTTATTTATTCACCAGGCTCAGCAAAGTTTTTATTATCTGTCATATGCCCAGTGTGGGCTGATGATGTGTGTGTGTGTGCGTGCGTGCGTGAGTGTGTTTGTTTATTGTATATATTGTTGGGTATATGGACACACCCTGATGCTCTTCCACATGTGAAGTTCCTAACGGAAAAATAAAGTTCTTTGAATTTGAATTGAATTTTCTAACCACAACAGACGTCGTAGAATACAATATCTGATTAAAAACACTTCTACAATGAGTTTACTTATGTGTTATCCTAAGTTAGCTATAGATATATAGGCCTACAGTATGTAAGTTAGCAGCTAGCAGCTAACATAACCACCGCCGATCTACGGAGTGCGCATGCATGTTGGAGCGCTGTAGACTCATCCCGGTTTTTTAGGTGGTTTACCCACCTAAACTGACAAGTTTTATTTGGCGTGCAGGGGGAAAAAACCTTTCCGATACTTTGCCGCTGGTGCCCTCCAATTGCCATTGTCGGTAAGACCGAACGTGCTGTCTGGGTAATTATGCAGGTTGAGACATGTACATCTCATGATGAATAGTTATTCACCATCATTTGCAAATTGGTAATGACGGTTAAAAGTAACCGAGAGAGACGAGAGACATGTATACACGGGATAGATGCGCGCGCAGCCGTGGGGCAGAAGACGCTGGTGGCCGTCCACAACGTTATAAACTTAACCAAATAGTCGGCTGCTGTAAGCTACAATCGGATTTTATTGTATACCCCTGTTGTCTCAATGATAATAACATCTCATTTCAGACTATATTTCAAAGTTTGCCGTTCATTTGCACTATTCATATAACGTATTTTGTCATTTTTGGCGAAGACATGCATTCCGTTATGGATATTGAACATATTTAACATTCTCTAACCATCGTGATTTCAAATTGGTGCAGTTTTCAGCACAAAAGCTCATTTTATTCTTTTGCTCTTTTGCATTGCTCTATGCTGTTCTATGGTGCTTTCTGCCTCTTGGTTGCGCACCCATGTTTTCGTGACGTTGCATAGAAATCCATGTATGGAGCACAGCTGAAGACGCATTGTCACAAGATATAAGCAACTCCTCTGCAGGATAATCATTTGAGCAATATTAGGGTAAGTGTGGCTTTTTCCAGCCTATGTTTTCGATGGTAACCCATTGTCAGTCAATAGTGAAAGTAACTGCATATAACTGTCTTGTCGTTGACTGACACCATGGTGAAGTTAGTTTCACTTTGCCAATGTGCAAATGCTATTGGTTTTAGTAAATCATGGTTTCGTGGAATGACTATTCCATAAGGTCTCGCAAGCAGCCTCCTTCAAATGCGTCGTTGAATGTCAAAATACCGATGCATTTATTTTACATCGCGCTTTGCGCCGTTAAAGGGAATGACAGATGTCATTCTCGGTTGCAGTTATGTGTGTCAAAACTTAAGAAAAAAAAACTGCACTTCTACCTCCACCTAGAGCCTGTTATTTGTTTTGCAAAATTCCACAGCTCCCGGTTCTTCTGGTCCAATCAGATAAGGGGAGTGTGAGATCTGACTGTCAATCACAGTCTGGTGCAGTCTGGTGCTCAGGGATGCTCGGTGGTAGTGGGGGAGGGGCATGAGAGTTGTAAACATTCAACATTTTGGCTAGGTCCCCTCAATCTGTCAGACTTGCCTACTGCAGACATATCACATAGCATAGCCCCTGTTGTTTAGATATCAGGGGTGGAGAACATAGCGACATTACGCAGAGGCTTGGGCTTCAGGACCCCCTAAGCCCTTGGGCCCCTGGGCCAGGCCCGGTAGGCCTGTTCAGTAATTCATCCCTGTGTAATCCCTGACTAGTTAATAGCTAAAACAGTTTTTGTATGGCTAATGGAGATCTGGATCTAAAGGGTTGATGCCCCATCAGAAACAATAGTGTCACCATTAACAGAACCTTAAGGGATTAACATATACAACAGAGGGATTTGAAGAAATTCACAAAAAACGTTATTTATATACATATTGTACTGTATGCAGGTGTAACAAAGTCATAATTTTATAACATGCATAAAGTGTAGGGTTAGATTACTTTGAACAAAATACAGGCTACACAACCATTTCTGTGGTCAGTAAAGTAAAAATATTGTAACATAATCATTTGGACTACTTTTGGATTACTTCAAAATAAAAGACTCAAAAATGAAATAAAACAGACACTGCCACAAAATTGTTCCACCAATATCCTTTTTCTTTTCCACTTTAAAGTAACAAAATGTTTATTTACCCTAAAATAATGGTGTCAACTTGATGCTACACTGACTTAAAATAGCCTACAGAGAATAGCATGTCTGACATTGCCAATTTGCATGCGCGGAACGGCTTCTATTGCATTATGCAATTGTTTTTCTCACTTTTTGTCTGTTTTAGACAAATTGGTAGAGAGAAAAGTGTAAAGAAAAAGCACTTGACTGTGTGTTTGAGTGTGTGTTGGGGGTGCAAGATGGCCTACTTGATAGGTAAAATACTGCCATTGTAGCTTCTCCATTCTGTGTCCATTCACTTCAAATTAGGTCTATCCTAATTTTCTGACAATGTTAACTACTCTGTTTAGTAACTGCTTGATGAAAAGCTATGTATGTTATGTAAGACATAATCAAAATTGAATCAAGCAATTGTCAACAATAGAATAGAATAGAAACTTTAATTGCCACACAACAATGTTGGTGGTATTTTTTGTAGCTCAGTCCGTTTGGGTGGGGGGTTAATAGCGGGAGGGGATAAATTAAATAAATATAAATAAGTAGAGTTGCAAATCTTCAGGAGTTCAGGAGTGTAATTTCTGAAGGGTAGAAGCTGTTGTTGAAGCACATCGTTCCTGTCTTCAGAGATCTATAGCGTCTTCCAGAGGGTAGAAGTTGGAAGAGATCATGGCTCGGATGTGAGGTGTCCCTGATGATCTTGGATGCTCGGTTCAAGCTGCGTTTAGCATACAGAGAGTGGACTGATGGAAGGTCACAACCAGTGATGTTGGATGCTTTGGTGACAACTCTCTCTAATTTCCTCTTGGTGCGACTGTCAGAGCTCCCATACCAGACGGGGATTGAAGATGTGATGATGCTTTCAATGATGGCTTTGTAGAAGAGCAGCAAAAGGGTTTTGTTGACATGAAACTTTTTCTTAGGAAATAAAGTCTCTGATTCGCCTTTTTGATAAAGTGGGTGATGTTAATGTCCCATTTCAAATTGTGGCTGATATGTGAGCAAGCAATTTAAAGGAGTCTGTCAAGGTTATAGGCTGTTCACCTATACTAGATGGGGCTTTGGTGTTAGGCCACCTTCTCATGTCCACAACCATTTCTTTGGTGTTTGAGGCGTTAAGATGGAGCTTATTTTCAGTACACCAGTCCGTAGCCCATTTCACCTCCTTGTGGTACTGGGACTCGTCATTGTCACTAATGAGGCCGATGATGGTGGTGTCATCTGCATACTTCAATACTTTGACAGAGTGATGGTGAGATCCCATGTCATTAGTGTAGATGGAGAACAGAAGAGGAGATAACACACAGCCATGTGGCGCTCCAGTGTTGAGGGTCAGAGGGCATGATGTTGTATTGTTAACCTTGACTGATTGAATTCTATTCCTCAGGACGTCCAGTATCCAGTGACACAGAGCTGAGTTGATGTTCATGGCTTGTAACCTAGAGAAGAGGATGAGTGGATCAATGGTGTTAAAGGCAGAGCTAAAGTCAATGAACATCATGCGTGCATAGGTGTTGCTTGACTCCAGGTGTTGCAGTATAGAGTGAACTCCTACAGTAGGTTGATGGCATCTTCCACAGATCTGTTAGACTGGTAAGCAAACTGGTAGGATCCATCAGTGATACTGTGGTGTGCAGATGGGAGAGTACCACACGTTCAAACACCTTCATAGCCATTGAAGTGAGGGCAATGGGCCTGAAGTCGTTGAGCCCAGTTGTTTTTGTTGTCTTTTGTTGTAACTTAACACATTTTTTCTCATATAAACTGGTCTGATTAATTACTTGGTTTTTGTTATCTGATTATGTAATCCAGATCCAGTTTGTACAGATTTCGAGATGTTGCAATATATGTGTAAACACAATAATGTGTGTGTGTGTGTGAGGGGGTGGAGGTGGAAGGGGGAGAAAGGGAGTGGGTGTTGGAGTGAAAAATAAAGGTTTAAAATTGACATGTCATTCATATTGAAATCCCCACCGGAAACCCTAACGGAAGATTGATATAGGCTACATCAAAAATGACATGAACATTACAATTACAAATCCGCTTTAGGCTACCAATTTGAAACATTTCAACCTATTTATGTAGGCTATGCTTAGCTTTTGCGTAAAGGACATTTTACAAATTTCACCGTGGATAGTGCAGGGCGATATGTAGCAAAAAAAGGCGTTTGGAACATTTCATATAGATTTTTGCAAATTATGTTTTTTTCACTTCTTCAGACCCTATAGTTTGCAAAACTACCTGTTTCCAATTTTTTCCCAGACTGCACAGGTCCAAAATCCAAGATGGCGGATATATCATCAAAAATTGCAAATAATTGCCATTTTAAACATTTTAAATGGATATATGTTAGGTATTATCATTATATACATACATTTAATCTAATAAAATTGAATGACTTAGGTAATAAATATGACCATGGGTGACATGAGATGTCATGATTATCAACCAGTGATGGGTGTAACCACCATTATGCTATTTATTGGCATACCCGGAAAAACACATTGACTGATTTAAAAGTTTCCTTCACATAACCTAATAATCATTTGAATTAAAGTAATGTTCTCCACCCCAATAGATTAGATTAGAGTAGATTAGATTCAACTTTATTGTCATTGCAGAGTACAAGTATGAAGATAACGAAATGTGGTTTGCGTCTAACCAGAAGTGCACAAAAGGAGAAAAGGGCAATGTGATATACAAAGTATAGACAGGTGGTGCATAGACAGGTGGTGCATAGACAGGTCAAGAAATATAGTGGTGTAGACAGTAGTATACAGCTGATTTATATAAAGTAGAGAGGTTTAGAGTAATATAAATATGTGCAGTGTATTAGCAGTTACCTTATAAGAGCAGAATAAATATGGCTATGTAATGTGAACAATGTATGAACAACATACATTGGGGGGGGGGGGGGGGGTCTGCCTCCTTGTTGTCCCTGTCAAGGTTGCCATAGTCGTGGACACCTCAACAGGCACAGGCAAGGAGGCAGGGTGGGTGGGGGGGGGGGGGGGGGGGGCTTAGTTGGTTGGTTGTCACTGGCAGGGCTTAAAATTCATTTTTCAAAATGGGGGGGAATTCCCCCCTTAGGTTATTAATGTAGGGGGGATTTACACAATTTGGGGGGAGGGGGGGTCGATTCTGATACCAAGTCAAGAATTGCGATTTCAATACTTCGATACTTTTTTAAAAAAAGTGTTTGATTTTGGGGCCCCCACCACCCTGACGTCATCAGTAATATATACTGTAGTGGGATCATTCACAACAGTGGACATCCTAGATTCTGCTTGACTCTCTCCACACACACAAACACACACTGAAAATGATAGCTTATGTGATATGTTTCTATCATATATTTTTGAATTCATATAGAGTGTATTTATTTAATAATGCATTTAGCATTTTACTAGTAATTACTAGTAGCTAAACATATTTAGTAATTTGAATGCCTCATATTGACGTTTAACCTATAACACTTAGCCATATCTTTAATGTGGTGTGTAGGTCCAATTGAGTGCACATTGCTGATGAGTAGGTGTAATTGAGTGCCTGTCACTTTAAGAAAATACGTGAGAGTAATTCTATGGAGTAATTAGCCCCCCTTCAACCTGACGGTTTTAGGCTATAGTCGCTAGTGAATAAAAGTTGTGCATAGTGCGGTATGTGTATGCAAATTATTATGTTTTCTATGTCATTAGATACAATAAATGTTCAAAAAACTAACATGTCGAAGACAATCTTTCTGGGATCAAGTGTTGACGTGACCTGAGCTAGCAGGATCGTTACCAAGGAGCTCTTTCCAGATGTAAAAGTTTGCCATGGTAGCGTAGCCTATTTGCGTAAGCGCAAAGTGGTTCTCTCTCTCTCTCTCTCTCTCTCTCCGTGTGTGTGTGCGTCTGCATGAGGCTATGTTCAATTCAACTCGCCACTTAATGATTAGGCTATATTAACGTCATCAGACAGGCTGTAAAAGTGTATGCGGGAATTTCTCGCATTATGATGGCTAGAGTTGCGGGACTTGAACAAATTATGCGCAATACCCGCAATCCCGCAGTGAAATTTAAGCCCTGCTGGGATGGAGAGCTAGACTTCAGCTGCAGGAAAGAAGCTTCCTCTGAACCTGCTGTGCGCCTTATGCAAGCATCGCTTGCCCTGGATGGCCTCAATGGAGGGGAGTGAGGAATGCGTTGGGCAGTTTTCACCACCCTCTTCACCAGTGCTTTTCGGTTGTGGGCAGAGCAGTTGCCATACCAAACTGTGACACAGTCGGTAAGGATACAATGGTGCAGGGGTAGAAGTTCACCAGGATCTGAGGAGGCCGGTGGACCTTCTTTAGCCTCCTCAGATAGAAGAGATGCTGGTAAGCCTTCTTGATCAGGGTAGAGGTGTTGAGGGTCCAAGAGAGGTCCAAGAGATGTGGACACCCAGAAATCTGAAGCTGGTGATACACTCCACTTCAGTCCCACTGATGAGAATGGGTGTGTGTGCTAGCTTTAGACTTCCTTAAGTCCACAATGAGCTCTTTGGTCTTCAATAATTCTGTTACCAGGACTTGCAGGAAATTGTGGGAATTTGTTGATTATATGCAAGCCTAATGCTGCCGTCTACAGCTAAGTCTGCCTTCATCCATGAATTGTGTCTGGTTTCAGAAACAGCATCCTCTGAACAATCTACAGAGAGTAGCTCAGTGCAATTAACACACACATTGGATAGCATCTTAATAGATGGCATGGCTGTTGTGCAGGAGATGGTTGTCAGGAAAAGTGACATAAACTGTTGCCAAGATCTGGCAGAATGCTTCTTTGAACATGTTGAAAGTAAGGCACGAGGCTACAATGACATATACTTATTATTTAACAACTATACCATCACAAACTCCATGAAAGACAGGACGAAACAGGTCCATACAATGGGAAAAGCACATGATAAGGGATACAAAATACAAGACTCTACACCAATCAAATACTTTAAAGCTTTTCTGGGATTGAAGGAAACCAAAGCCAACCTCATCCTCTACCTTGGTCATAAAGCTGTTGAACTATGTAAACTGCCAGTCACAGTTCACACACACAAAGGTGGCAGTAGCAGTAAGTCATTTTGGCAAAACCCCATATATGTCACACAGATGTCTTGGTGCTTGCCCTTCGCAGGGTACCAGACATCAACAAAGACAGTCTCATTATCATGGGCACTGGAGAACGTCAACAAAAGATACAGCCTAGAAATCTTGACGCACCCTAGCAGCAGCAAATGTAATTTGCAGTCAGGGTAGTCTAACTCTCCGTTGGCTTGTGAGGTGGAAAAACCAAACTTCGCTCAGGGCAATCACATCGTGTATAGAGTCGGTGGACCTATCGGGTATCCTATTGTATCCTATCCTATCAGGAAATTGAAAGTCAACCATTTGTCCCGCCATTTACCGTTTATCCCGGGGGAAAGGAAAGGTTTCTGTTTCAAGTCAGTCAAGTCATGATGGTGTCATTAACACACTTTGTAGGCTTGTAGTAGGTCCTCATCCATCTCCAGACGTGTTAGCTGGATGTGAGAAATTTGTGTCAGCTCCTCAAAACATGATTTTCAAACAGCTAAAGCCCTGGGGCTGGGATGTTTAAAACTCTAAAACCCAACCAGGGAGTGGAAAAACTCAGGAACTAGGGAAATCCCATCCCTATGATTACCCTACCATCGCCTATTGCTGTCCCCATGCTCGGATTCCTGCCCGTGCAGCCTAGCGACCCACTATTTGCCCGATGTCAACTCCTAATTCCTATGGACAATTCATCCCCTACACTGGACTATTTGAACTTAACACTAAATAGGATTCATGCATTATCATACTGGTTATGTAACCATCCAACCACTTTGTAACATACTGTATACCTCAGGTGGCTCTAAATACCATGTTCTATTCTCTGTATATAGACCTTACTGTCCTGTAACTGACCCCAGGCAGATGAGTCAGGCCCTTGAGTCGTGGATCTGCTTGAGGTTTCATCCTATATGCTTCTCCCATTCTTGGGAGTTTTTCCTCGCCCCTGTAAAATCGGTTGTCTATCAAGTTAAGAAAATATATATAAATTGTACTTTGCACATACAAATAAATATAAGCATATGCACCATAAAGGGCCTATTTATATAATATACAGAGTTGACAATTCAAGAGAGGTAGCTATTTAATCAATTTACGCCTGGATATAACGTTAACGTTACCTTTACAGAGGGCGAAGTCAAGCTAACAAACTAGCAGGCAATCGGTGGTCTACCAAGATAAAACATATATATATAACTAGATGTATCGCAGAGGGGTACAAAATATGACCGCCGCCCAGTCCAGCACATTTTTTCCACAAAAATAAATCACGATGAAAGGCCTATATGATTCTAACTGTCTTATGCATTATCCACACTCAATTCTCACTGGTATCTGCTAGACAACAAGAACAAGTACCAAAACATGATTAGTTCATAGATTTCACATGTAAAATTCATTTTATACAACCCCACCCCCATCTTGCCTGTTCATAATTCTGAGAAATTCTTGAAATGTGTGCGTGTACACGTTTATGTTTATGTGTGTGGGTGTGTGTGTGTGCTTGTGTGTTTGCCTGCGTATGTGTGTTTGTGCATGTGCATGCATGCGTACATATGTCTACTGTGTGAGTATGTGTCATACGTATGATTACTGTGAATGTATGTATGTGCGTGTGTATCAGTTTATGTCATCCTAGGCCCTACGGTTCTCAAGATATTCACAGAAAACTGTGTCTGCCCTACCCTCCTTTCGGGGGGTCCAGTACAGCGGGGGGGGGGGGGGGGTTACAGATCAAAACAAAAAATTATGGTTCCATGCTATCCATGTGGGGTTACATGCCCACCAAGTTTCGTGTACCCCGGTCTTTCAGTGTCCCGGGAATCCTTGTTGGTGTATGGTCACTAAATGTACACATAAATTATTTTGTTGTAAGGCCCCCCATGAACGAAAGTCCACAAAATTTGGCATGCATTCGGAGGGTGTCATAATGATCCTACACTTTCAATTTCGTGCAGTTTTGACCATGTCAGCCAGAGATATTGTGATGAAAACACCTAACATACAAAACAAAGTGGACCTCCTAGGCCCTACGGTTCTCGAGATATTCACAGAAAACTGTCTCCGGCCACCTACAGGCCAGTTGGTGTATAGTAACATAAATTAATTTATTGTGTGGCCCCCCATTAACGGAATTCCACGAAACTTGGCGTGCATTCAGAGGGTGTCATAATGATCCTACACTTCCAATTTCGTGCAGTTTTGACTATGTTAGGTCACAGATACCTGCGATTACAACACCTCATTTTTACTTTTTTGTGTTTAACTAGGTGGCGCTATACATGAAATAAATGGTTATGGAATTGGTTGACATGGCCACTTGAGATCAACATACAAAAAAAAATGGTCCTCCTAAACCTTACGGTTCTCGAGATATTCACAGAAAACTGTGTCTGCCCTACCCTCCTTTCGGGGGGTGCAGTCCAGCGGGGGGGCTACAGATCAAAACGAAAAACGATGGTTCCATGCTATCCATATGGGGTTACATGCCCACCAAATTTTGTCTACCCCGGTCTTTCAGTGTCCCGGGAATCCTTGACGGAAATTTGGACATGCAAAAAAGAAAAGAAATCTGACTAAACCGCTTCGCTGCGCGCCGGTCATAATTACGCTGTGTATACAAATAAAGATCAGTATATGCATCATAAAGGGCCTCGACAGTTCAAAAGAGGTAGCTATTTAATCAATTTACCCCTGGATATAACGTTACCTTCACAGAAGGCAAGTCAAGCTAACAAACTAGCAGGCAATCGGTCGTCTACCAAGATAAAAATATATATATATATATATATAATTACGCTGTGTACATACAACAAAAGATCAGTATATGCATCATAAAGGGCCTATGATACAATATAGACAGTTGACAATTCAAAACAGGTAGCTATTTAATCAACTTACCTCAGAAGTTACTCGACAGTCAGCAATGGAAGTGAATGATGTCCAACGGCATAGAATGGCTTTTTGGAACTACGCGAGGCTGCATACCCCGGAAGTAGGCGGCAAAAAGTACAACGGAGTCCAATGGGAGTGTCACAACTCTTTCTCTCTATGGCTCTAGGTTGCACTATGTGCATACAAAAATGTGAGGCCAAAGCTATTTTAAATATAACGGATGCTTATCGCATCTTGATATGCGCATGCGCACACAGCAATACCCATCCCCCACCCTTGACTGACTTTTGAACTCCAACCACGATGACTACAACCGTCACTTTTCTGTCCTGTCATGCATCTGACTGTGTAAGCTGTACAAACTCTGCTGTCATCATATCCAAGGTAAGAAGGCCTGTAGTAAACGGGAATTAGTTAGAAAAATATTGTTTTTATAATGTAATGTTAACCAAATCCGTTTGTTAACAGTCTAACCATCATGTTAAAATTAGCTAACGTTAATGTTATCAATTAGCTATCGATAACGTTAGCGAGCTAATATTGCTAATGTTAGCGATGTTAACTGTTAATGTTAACTTTTCCATTAACTAACTTTACCATTATGTGGAATATCTAGAATGGGACTTAACTACATATCCAACAACAAGCCTGTCTGAGATGTCGTTATGAATACAAGTTTTAGTTTGAATGAAATATCAGTTGTGAATAAGTTAGCTAACCTAGCTATAACTTACATTTAAAGTGGCTGCTAATAACCATGCAGGCTAACGTGAACGTTAGTAGGGCTAAATGGATCTTTAGTTTGTGAAGGGTAGTGTTAAGCCATCCTTGCAACAGAAGACTTTGACAAGATTTGGGAAAGATTCTTGAAAGATAGTCTTTTGAGTAAAGCTTGAATGGGGGGCATTAGTTAAAAGACTCCAATCTTTCAAGAATCTTTCCCAAATCTTGTCAAAGTATTCTGATGTATGGATCATTAGGCTACATGTTCTTCATCTCATAGCTCTTATTTAAGCTTACTGTGCCAAGGCGTGTGTTTATTAAAGATGCATGTGAAGGTAGTAGTGCTTCAGTGATGGTCTTTTCATGTTCTGTGTGTTTTACAGCATATTAATCTTCTCTGTTCCCTGTTTGCAGGTGGTGATTTGTGAGGACTGCTGCCCTGAGAACACTGAGTGCATTCTGCATATGCCAAATCAAAGTGTGCCACTTCCATACAGGGAAAAAAGTTTCTACCTGGAGAGTTTACTCACTGTTTGTGTGGAAAAACTAAACTTTAATAAAAGGTTAATTTTTGTGTGCTTTCTTTGGAACATCAACAATGTTATATTTCTGAAATATACATCTATTGTGACATATTTCTATAAATGTGACATAGCAGAACATTACATATATTTTGCAATATATTTACCTAATATGAGTGCAAATATATGTCCATAGACATATATTTGCAATATATTGGTATCCCTAGTATGCGTACAAATACATAACTTATCATATATTAACATATATGCAACTGACATATATTTGTAATATATTTGTATATCTGGGAAAATATATGTGACATATATAAAAACAGCCAATTTTGCTATATTTTGAAATATATTTGACATGTATGTGTATATATGTGACTTATATGTGTGAGGCATACAGTGACATATACATAATATATGTGATGTACATATATTGCCATATATCACATTTTTGTATGGGATGTTTTGACGCTCTATAACTGAAATTAAATTGAAATTCTGAGAGCACACAGGCAAGCAAATGTTTGGGCACAAGATACAGTGCCTGCTCCAAAGATTCTTGACTCACTATCAATGTGATGGAGATAAATTGTTGATGGGCAATGGGCTCCTGTTCTGTGAAAACCAGCGGCTGTGAGCACCAGAGGCTGTTGTGGAACTTGTGAAGTGTTGTTGTCTTGCCAGCCAATGCAGTATAAGGTATTCTTGCAAGAGTAACAACTTACCATTCACGCAACTTTGCAGGTGTGAAGGCTCTGAGGAGATGTACACCAATATTAAAAAGACAGTGACAGTGGTGAGGATAAATACTTGAGTGACGATGACAATGTTTTGTTGTTGACAATGTTTTGATGTTTTTTTTTTTCATTTTTTCTCCAATTTTTTTTTGGCAAATGATGCAATACATCTTTTGTAAATAGTCTGTATCTCACTTGTCTACCTTATTAGGTGTACATTTATCAAAAAGTTGACCACTTTAAGCCTTTATATTATTTTTCTGCATATATTGTCCGCCATCTTGAATGTTGGCACTGAAAATGAAGAAACAAATGGAAACAGGTTTATTTGTATTAAATTGGGTCCTAGCAAGTAAAAAAACACCAGTTGCAAAAATCTATATGAATCGTTCCTAAAACTAGATGTACCGCAGAGCGGTACAAAATACGACCGCCGCCCAGTCCAGCACATTTTTTCCACAAAAATAAATCACGCTGAAAGGCCTATATGATTCTAACTGTCTCACTAAATTGCATTATCCACACTCAATTCTCACTGGTATCTGCTAGACAACAAGTACCAAAACATGATTAGTTCATAGATTTCACATGTAAAACAGATCAAAACAAAAAACGATGGTTCCATGCTATCCATGTGTTGCTATCCGAAACCAAAGTTTCGTCTACCCCGGTCTTTCAGTGTCCCGGGAATCCTTGACAGAAATTTGGACATGCGAAAAAGAAAAAAGAAAAAAAATCTGACTAAACCTATATGACCGCCGCTTCGCTGCGCGGCGGTCATTATAACACAATTCCCCATACTAGGACATGAATGGGTTAATTAAGGGTGGCCATCTCCAGCAGAGCGCAGTGTAATCTAAAGCAACGTTGCCTATGTAACAGGCTCTCGTCACACAACACAAACTGTCATAATTAACAACTGGCTGCTATAATAAATAGTTCATCCAAGGCTATGTAGCCTATTTAAAACAGACTATATTTAATAGCCTACTACCCTAATCGAGTCTATGAATGGGAGCGCAGTAGGCTAGACTTTTTCATGGAAACAGGTTTCACAAGACCTGTTTGCTCCGCCTCCGAAAGAAAAAGTTACAGCCTACCTTGTGGAAGTTAGAATGGTCGTAACAGCGTCACACTGGACTTTGTTTTAACCTTTATCTATTAAACTGTACATTTTATAACCAAAATTGTATAATCTTAACACAAGACTGTCTGCCGAGGCCCAATTCATCCCATGATTCGGAAATGGATATGCTTGTTCGCTGTGCTGGCCGGATTCGCCACACCAGGTGAGTTAGTGAGTGGGTGTTTCAGGTCTGTTTGCAAATTCAGAGAAAAAGATCGGTTGTAGGTAGGCTACTGAGGTAATTTTCTTCCCCAGCAATCGGGTTGAGGCTATTATTCATTTTTGACTATGGAAGAAGACCCCACTAATCAGTCTAATGTCTAGGCTATTTATTGGGGAAGAGGCCTATTCGTATGTCCGCCATTTAGGTTACGGCCTACGAATAATGCCAAAGTTGCTCACGAGCGGATTTTTTAAAAATTACGTCTGCTGGGTTTACAACTTTAGTTAATAGTTCCAGACAGGCTGCCTTTATGCAAAGTAGTGCGGGAATTCATTTTGAATCATTGTTTGACTGACACCTGTCGCAGCGCCTGGGTTAGGCTAATTTATTCTATCTTATGTTGACACCAACCCTGCAACTCAACCATTTGACAAAATGGTCACCAAAGAAATGAAATGGCAAAAACCTTAAGTTGTTTAGTAGTAGCATTATACACCCAACACTTGGAGCATACACCCAGTAGGCCTATGCCGTTGTTCAGGAAACTATTCTCATACCAGATAAGCAATGCAGGAGGCTATCACTGCCATTCTCTATGGAATTGCAAGTGAGTGAGTAATAAAGGACAAAGTATATCAGCATATTGTAAGGAGTGGCCCGATATAGGAGACTTTTTCATGACATTATTGTTAATGTGTGTGTGTGTAAGTGAGTGTTTAAGAGAGAGAGAGAGAGAGACACAGACAGAGTTCAAATCAGCTGTATGTGGACTTAGTTGCATAGCAGAGGTATGTAGTCTGTATAGTGTTGTTAAAAGGAGTGGTGTTGTAATCTGTATAACTTAGGTTGATCGAGACATTGTCGTCAGTGTCTTGGAATTGGTAGTTTGAAGGCCTCCGAATGCTAGGACTGTTTGAACTAGATGTACCGCATAGCGGTACAAAATATGACCGCCGCTCAGTCCTGTACATCCGTTCCGCGAAAATAAATCACACTTCAATTTGTCTCCATATTTTACTCCATCCCCCACTCTTGAAACTTTTGTGTATGCTTGTTTGGCATGCCTGAGTGTGTGTGTGCGGCTGCACAGAAAGTAGCCTACTGGTGCTGAAAAGGTGAATAGATTGTAGAATAGCCAAAGAAGATGTAGCATTGTTATAAAACCTTTAAAATCTCTAAACAATCACAAGTAGGGCAGTTCATCACAGTTCATCCATTGCAACTGGATTGATGAAATTATTTATTTATTTTTTATGTATTTATAAACAAAAACATCTCTGTCAGTTCCATGCCGTTTTCAACAGCTATCAAAAACAAAGGTCATTTTTGGATGGATGGATTTTTTGTGAATGTTTCTTCTTCTACATAAGATTTTAGTCATCTTTAGTTCATGTAATACTTTATTGTCAATGCACAAATTAAGTAACAGTAGTCTGAAACGTTATTGTTAATGCACAAATTAAGTAACAGTCTGAAACGAAATGCTGTTTTACATCTAACCAGTGGTTCAAATAACTGACATGTCCAAACGGGCCTTGATGAAATGCGTCGTTAGACTGTTCATACACATTTTAACGGCCTCAGCGGGGGGGGGCTACAGATCAAAACGAAAACCGATGGTTCCATGCTATCCATGTGGGGTTACATGCCCACCAAGTTTCGTGTACCCCGGTCTTTCAGTGTCCCGGGAATCCTTGTTGGTGTACGGTCACTAAATGTACACATAAATTATTTTATTGTAAGGCCCCCCATGAACGAAAGTTCACAAAACTTGGCATGCATTCGGAGGGTGTCATAATGTCAGCCAGAGATATTGTGGTGAAAACACCTAATTTTTTGCTTTTTAATTTTTAACTAGGTGGCGCTATACATGAAATAAGTGGTAATGGGATGGGTTGACATGCCCCCTTAAGACCAACATACAAAAAAAAGGTGGACCTCCTAGGCCCTACGGTTCTCGAGATATTCACAGAAAACTGTCTCCGGCCACCTACAGGCCAGTTGGTGTATAGTAACATAAATTAATTTATTGTGTGGCCCCCCATGAACGGAATTCGACGAAACTTGGTGTGCATTCAGAGGGTGTCATAATGATCCTACACTTCCAATTTTGTGCAGTTTTGACTATGTTAGGTCACAGATACCTGCGATTACAACACCTCATTTTTACTTTTTTGTGTTTAACTAGGTGGCGCTATACATGAAATGAGTGGTTATGGAATGGGTTGACATGGCCCCTTGAGATCAACAAACAAAAAAAAATGGTCCTCCTAAACCTTACAGTTCTCAAGATATTCACAGAAAACTGTGTCTGCCCTACCCTCCTTTCGGGGGGTGCAGTCCAGCGGGGGGGCTACAGATCAAAACGAAAAACGATGGTTCCATGCTATTCATATGGGGTTACATGCCCACCAAGTTTCGTGTACCCCGGTCTTTCAGTGTCCCGGGAATCCTTGACGGAAATTTGGACATGCGAAAAAGAAAAAATCTGACTAAACCTAATAATTATGACCGCTTCGCTGCGCGGCGGTCATAATTATTACTCTGGATAGTGAGCCAACATCCCAAATGTTATACAAAGAATACACTTCAACGAAACATTGTTTTTTTTCATAATGTTGAAAGTTTATAATATATCAATTACAAGTCAAGTTGTAAATCGTAAATCAGGTTTCTCGGCCAAGTATACTTGCGTATACAAGGAATTTGGTCTCTGGATTTATCCCATCCATGAATTGGTGAACACACAGAGCACACAGTGAACACAGTGAGGTGAAGCACACACTAACCTACTAAATTAAGCCTATTGTCAGATTATCTATCACTAAATCATTAAATGATGATTCTTGTCTTTTTAAAGTCATAAAGAATAAGGATCTGTGTAGACGCATAAACCTGTAGACACATACAACTGTATCTAATATACTAATTTAAATGTTTTCTGGTTCTTGAACTGTACAGCTTGTGTGTAATTCTAAGTGGTATGGTACTGTTGTCTATCTATAATCAAACGTAGGCTATGCCTTCCACTGTCATGCAATTAATTTCTCGCTTCTGGCTCACCACAAACAAAACAATCAGAAAATAAAGCAGTAGCTATTGTTGTAGTGTCATGATGTTGTGAGACGTCCATAGAATTATCCTGGTTGTAATGGATGGACTAGGTTTAATCTCATCATTATAGTGGATCATCAAAAATGTATAAAACCAGTGTGGTATTTATATTTCCTGATGTAGGAGTTCTTGAACACAGATGCAGTAGGCTATTTACATTTTCACCCTTGTTGTTTTCCTGACATGTGCAAATCCTTATTTTGACACAAGGCCAGATGCCACTGTTTTTGTGTGATAAGGTGCATGTTTAGTCTGCTGCAGTCACAGTAAGGAAGGGCTGCAATCCAAGCAGTCTCTGCAGTGTGTCTTCTACAATCACTAAATTTCTCATTATTCAGATTCACTTTTTGGTTTGATTTTTTTTGGTTCCTTAAATACAGATCAGGACAGAAGGTATATTCCACTGTGGTAATACATTATTGCAGGTGTTTTTTGTTGGCCTACCTTTAAAGGAGAACTGCCATTTTTCACATAGATTGCTGTTTCTTAAGCCAAGTACTGATGGTACGAGAGAAAAAAAACAGTGCTACAATCTGGAGGCATCTTTAAAATCTCAGTGATTTCAAGAAACAGAGATCTATGTGAAATATTGCCGAAGTCTTCCTTTCACAAGTCTCCTCTTGATTTTAAAGACAGACTCTGGGGCAGAGGGGCCTGGTGAGCTCACACAGCTGACAGTTGCCTCAGTAGCTGGTGGGTTTGGCCTTCTTTGCACTTGCTTACCTTGCTACACTACCTGCTCTACACACATGGGCCAGCTGCTGTGGCTGCAACCCACAGCTTCTCTCTGTTGTCCAGAACCCAGTAGGAAGTTGTGGCTACTGCTTTCTTTGACAGAGGAAAGCATTGCTTCCTTTAATAGCAAAGCTTGGTGCTTCAGTCTGCAGAGGCAATATTCTAAGCAGTCTGAGTTCTGTGACTGTAATCCAGAGTCGCTGCCATGCAAAATAACCACTACTACTGTTTTGAAGTGTTCTCTTTGAGGTCCACTGGCTGCTGACAGTCTACTTGAGCTGATTGGCTCACTTGAGACTCCTCATGGTTGAAATCCAAGCTGTTGTGGTTCTGGTGTTAAATGACCACATCGAATCAAATCCATTTGTCATGGTCTCAATGATTCTCCTGGGGCCTTTAGGAATTATGATGAAGTAACTTGGCTTAGAGGTAGAGCTCCAACCATGAAACGATTAATCGGTTAGTTAGCAACTGTTACATTTATTGCCACCACTTTGGTAATCAGTTAATCGATTTCTGTATTTTTGTTTAAGGAAAATGCCTAAAAATTTGCTGATTAACTTTAACATCTTTTGCCTTACGTACACCTCTATGACAATAAACTAAACATGTTTGCATGTGGATAAAACCATGCATCAGTTAATTTATTAGACAGCTAATTGATTAATTGAGAAAATTGAAGATACATTTATTGGTTAAGTTAGCTTCTGTGTCCCCCTTCTACATAGACATATCTACATGTCTATGTATACAGAGAGATTTGTCTCAAGTATGTCAATCCCTATCTGTCTGTCTTGTTGATTAACCCTCACGGACCTCCTGACCCACAGGTCTCGTCCATGTGCGGGCCATGGAGGTATACACCAAGGCGAAGGAGGTGGAGGCGGTTAACGGCACGAGCATAAAACTCCACTGCACGTTTAAGTCGACAGAGCCCATCACTGAGGACTCGGCCATCGTGACTTGGAATTTCCGGCCACTGAAACCTGGGCCGGAGGAAACGGTGAGGCATCTGGGAACGGGGAAGATAGTAGTCGGAATACGCTCATGGAAATGCGTGACCTGGATTTGGGGTTGAAGAATGGACTCCAAACACAAAGGCCATGTCTCTAATGTTCACTGCGAAATGACCTTTAACATACTGTAATTTCGCGCCTATTAATTGAGGTTTAGGCTAGACATAGATTTTGCAAAATTTCTTCATTTATGAGGTTAATACACAGGGGCAGGCTATACATTGGAATGTCTTTCTTTTCTTCATTCTTCTTCCTGAGTAATACACTGATCTGATTCTGAATAATTAGGCTACTGGGCACTGTGGTTAATACACAAGTGCGGTCAATACGCAGTTTTATCTTTTTTTAATTTGGATAAACACAGTCACCTGGTAGAACAGTAATATTCTTCACAGATATTTGAGATTTATAGTGCTCTTTGTAAATTTCACTGGGGCCCACATATCTCTTGAGGGATATTCTCTTAAGCATGGCACGGCTCTTGTCTTTGGTCTAAGCTCGTCTTCTAACCGTCTGCTCTCAGGTGATTCACTACCAGGAGGAGCCGTTCCCTCCGACGGAGGGTCGCTTCAAAGGCCACGCTGTGTGGTCAGGAGACGTCATGAATGGGGACGTCTCCATCACGCTCCTCGACGTCCAGTTCATCTTCAACGGCACCTACAGCTGTGAGGTGCGCAACCCCCCAGACTTCCAGGGCTTCGCAGGGGAGGTTGTCCTGAAGGTCGTGCAAAAAGGTGAGTCCATCTTCAGATGGGACAGGTGTTAAAGATGCGGTAAACAGTTTTACTGTAACTTCTTATTCACAAATTTAGCCACAGTGAGAGTCCTGCATCCACCCTTCAATCTATGATGCACTTGCAAAATGATTGCAGAGGTTTCGTTTTCCGGACATTTTGATGATGTGCTGGTCAAATATCCTATTATCGCTTCTTAATTAGTTAAGTTGAGGAAAACTGGAGACAGGCTATGTAGCTTAAAGAATGACATAATCAGGCTGTATAGAATGCAACATGTTCATTAGCCTAACTTAAACATGCCTACCAAGATCTAGCCAGTATCTATGTTTTCAAGCAAGAGTCCGCTTCGTTCGTTGTTTTAAAACGGCTACGTTGTTTGTTGCTGCTACCCACGTTATCTCCAGTGGTTCCACTGTTTAACTTGCACATATGTGCACACACAAGAATGAGCGCTCACACCACTCACGTCCGTGGTTCAATGATGGCGTTTAATTGTGCCGTAAAATTATCCGCGGACCAGCAATCTCCTCGTAGAGGAGGCCTAACCCTGCAGATCATAGATAGAGAAAGCATAGGCCGACTGTATGCTTTGGGTACAGAACACAGTTGCGTGTCCAGTGTACACGGAGAATGAGTGTCCTGCACGGCCACACCCCCCACAACTCCACTTCCAAAGTCACTGATTCTGACAGATTCGCCCGACACTTCTGCTTTTTATCTGGTGGTGGTGGAGTTGACCGGTCATCTGAGGCTTCAGACGTTACCAATTTATCATCATCCATCGCGTCTGGCCTCTGAAAAAACGTTTAAGGCTAGTCCACCTGGGCCTGGCCATGTTTGAACCGCCTCACTTATTTGTTCGTTGTTTAAAGGAGAATTCCGGTGTGATATTGACCTAAAGTGTATTGAAACATGATACCGAGTGTGAACGTATGTCTCATAGCCCATCTCGGCTTGTCCCCTGCACTCCAAAATCTGGCGCTAGTTAGCCGATGCTACCAACAGCTTTTTCAATAGTGGTGCTTTGGCATCGGGCTAGCCATGCAAATAAATCACTGTTTTACACCCATTTACGAGGCTCAATGTATCTCCACACTTCATTGGTAGACTTCTGAGGGCCCTGACATTTAAAACGAGACATTGAGAACTTTGAAAAAGCACTGGTAGTTTACTTACAAGACGATTTATCATGGATTCCAGTTTCTTCCAGTAGCAGCAACTGGAATCCATGCATTTCCACTGAATTATTTTTGGAATCTGATCCCTTATCATACCTGTTCATTCTTACTCGTTGCTCGACTTATCGTGACTAAATTCAAGATGGCTGCAAACGCTAAACTTCGTGAAGATACTGTCTGTATAAATCGTCTTGTAAGTAAACTACCAGTGCTTTTTCAAAGTTCTCAATGTCTCGTTTTAAATGTCAGGGCCCTCGGAAGTCTACCAATGAAGTGTGGAGATACATTGAGCCTCGTAAATGGGTGTAAAACAGTGATTTATTTGCATGGCTAGCCTGATGCCGAAGCACCACTATTGAAAAAGCTGTTGGTAGCATCGGCTAACTAGCGCCAGATTTTGGAGTGCAGGGGACAAGCCGAGATGGGCTATGAGACATACGTTCACACTCGGTATCATGTTTCAATACACTTTAGGTCAATATCACACCGGAATTCTCCTTTAACATGGACGTTTTAAGCGTGCGCTTCCTATTTGAAATGCAGCATAGGCTATGGGTGTTGTTTAATAACTTTCAAACGGTAGAGCTTTTTCATTTAAAAACATAGCCAGATGACATATTGCTTTAATATAGGCATACATTTCTTATTCTCAAATTCAGATTGCGTTAGGGGCACAGGATTATTAGCCAATTTCAATCGGACAATTTGACCGGAGAGATTTAATTTTGTCGGACATTTCATTTTTTTCCGGTAATTACCGGACAACGGAAACCCTGATTGATACACAGATCTGATTGGTCATGTTTACATTTGAATTGCTGAATGCAGAGTGCAGAAAAGTCCTGTGATATTCTCTCGGATCATCTACTGACTAACAGAACATAAAGCCAGACTTCATGTGTCTATATTGTTGACTTAAGAACTGTATGGTTGAACTGTATGGTGTGTTTCATTACCTATGTGCACATGATCAAGAGTTGTTGTGTTTGATGGTATTTGCAGAGATGATTTTGAAAGATGGTGCGTATTTTGATATTTGCCTGGTATACTAACATAGATTGTAGAAAATGTTACAGGCCAGTTTCTCATACATGGATTAAGCCTAGTCGTCGACTAAAAGAAAACGTCAGTAAAAATCTCCATATCTTAATCCATGTATGAACATCTGTCTCTACATAATAGAATATAGACTAATAGAAAAAGTAGAACATTGTCTGTGTTTGGAATAGAATTTGCAGTAGGCTATCCTAAAATCTTACCACCATAATCTTTCACTGCCTTCTCAACCAAGAATGGTGAAAATCAGTAGTCTTCCAAATTATGTAGATTGTGCTGGGTGGAATTACATTAATTTCACTCAACTGAAACCTAATCAAAGCCCAGCATGAAAGATGAAGTAAACACGCTGATCATCAGAGTAGTAGAGTCCGTTCTGTTTGAGTGGAGGTGTTTGTGGTGTGCAGTGTTGGTCTCTCCCCATGTGTCTCCAGCCTCCGTCTCCGAAATCAAAATCTTGGCGGCGTCAGTAGGAGGCGGCATCTGTGTGATTGCCGTCCTCCTCGTGGTGGTGGTGGTGATGCGGAAGCGTCTGTGCAAGTGTCACCATGACGACGACCTGGAGGTGGAGATGAGGGAGCGCAAGTGGAAGGACCCTACTGCCTGGTGAGAGGCGGCCCCTGACCCGGGGTCTCCCAGGTCCCCTGCCCCAAACCCGCTGGCTCCTGGACGCTGAGGAAGGTCCTGAGGGGGGTTGTGGTCATCAGGCTCCTCGGTGGTGTTGGAGTCTCCTCTCTTTCCCCTGGGTTTCACACTTGGGTCTTCGGCCATACAAAAGGAAGGGGGGAGCTGAGTTAATGATAAATATGAGCTTGATACTTCATCGTGGCAAAATGCTGTACATATTCACAAATGTGATTAATAGAAGCATCTAGGATTGTTTTTATTTGATATATTTTTTAGATATTCATACATTTTATATGTTGAACATTATAATTATATAGATTTAACAGACTTGTTTTATTCTGTGCTATTGCTGGCTATGTTATTTTATATAAGTCTAGAAAACTTTTCACAATTCAAATTCCATGCATTGAAACATTTTCTTTGTCTTTCAAATTGGCAAATAGAAAAAGAAAATTTAAGAGATAGAACTGGTCCAGAACCACAGTGTTGTTCTGTTCAAATTATTCTCAACTGGCACCAGTATAAACCAGGCTTTGTGCCCCAGGTTTATTTACAGCCTTTCAATCTGAAATGTTAAAATCCCTGTACCTTTCCAGAGATAACGAGTCTGCCCAAAGATAATGACTAGGTCTTTTTTCCCTAAATAAAATGGACAAAATCCATTTAGCAATCCTTAATAAGGGCCTCTACATCTTGGGTTGCCACTGGTGTCAGTTGAAAATATGCTGGCTGCATTCTTGTCATACAGATCTGTTTTATTTCTGCGACCCCCTTATTTATTTTCATCAATATTCTTAAAGACCGTATGACAAGACTGCAGCCAGTCTCTCTTTCTCTCTCTCTGTCTCTGTCTCTCTCCCTGGGAAACTGATCGGTGGGATATGTTTGTGTTTGATTGGGAGGTACAAAGGAGGACCACGGATGTGGTATGCCTGGGCTGAGCTGAGCTGGAGGGTTGGGTTGTTGTTTTGCCTGTTCTTCCATTTGGGTCTGAGAGACTTTGACTGGACTGATGTCGCTCACTGCAAACAAATCAGATCACACGCTGTTGGTTCTGCGACTCGACTCGGGACAGTCAAAGGCTCCTGGGACTTCATCTCCAGTCCTGCGGGACGTGGAAAGGGACCGCGGTTTTGTTGAGAAGCAGAGGTGTGCTCCCTTGCCGCTGTCTCCACTGGAGGAAGCAGACCTTTGGCGCTCCAGGGCTTGTGGGTAATCAAAGGCCAACTATGTTTCTTTCCCAGGCTGTTGTAAGCTTTCAGGGACAACAGAAGGTGTGTGAAGGTGTTGGTGGTTGTGTGTGCGTGTGTGTTTGTGTGTAAGCTGCATGTGCTCATAAACCATGTATGTCAGCAAACTAGAGGAGGCCATCCACCTGATGGTAGTGGAGAAGGCTCTAGAGGTGGACAGCTCTGACGATGAAGAGAGCGATGATGATGATGATGACGAAGATGATGATGATGATGATGATGAAGATGATGATGATGATGACGATGATGACGACGACGATGATGATTAGCACAGATAACCTCAGCGCAGACTGCTGAGGTATAGCAGGAAAAAGCAGACTTTGAGAAAGCACTGTCAGTATTGTCTGACAGACGATGCCTAACCCATCACCGTCATGATGTGCCTAGCCCTCTCAAACCACTGCTGGCTACTGTAGATGTATCCATCTTTTTAAAAGTAAACCGTAAAGAATGCAGTCCATGCTAGGTTCACCACCATCACTTGATCTCCTTCAGTTCTACCAACTAAAAAATGGGCCTAGTTTAATTTCCCTTTAAATGCTGGTTTGTGCCACTGATATCTTTCTAGTGCTGGAATGGACCAAGTGATGTGGTTGCTACAGCTGTTGTGTGTGTGTGTGTGCGCGCGCGCCTATGCCAACAAAGAGGTGTGTCCACATCTTGGTGAATGTATACCCAGAATGCTTTTCTCTGTTCCTGCAGCCATGCTGTATCATGGGGTGTGTGTATGGGAGCGTGCGTATGTGTGTGTGTATGAAAACATGAGACAAATGTGGGTGTGGTGAGAGACAGACAGACAGACAGAAATGTAATTGTAATGCATTACAGGTTTTGGCTTATGAAGGTGTTTGTACAATAGTGGGATATGACATTTTATGTGTATATAAGATTTATTGCAGAAAATATTGCACTGCCTTTTTTACATTGTTGTGTCTTAATGTCAGTCAAACAGATCAACTCTAAAATGTAACATCTTACATTTTCTGTAACATTCCTATTTTCTGTAAATTGCACATATATGATTGTATTTTAAGAACAAATAAATGTTGAGCTTTTCTGAGCACTGTTGAATTTCCATAAGTAATAAATAGTTACTAGACTGCAGCAGGTAGAATCTATTTACACAAGAATGAATCTCAGCATGACTAAACCTGTGGTCCAAATGTGTCCATACTTGTGCGAGAACAGGAAAAGAGGAATGGATGTCTTTTTGTCACACCGCTTTCATTTGTCATCCATATCCGGTGAAAAAGTTGACTATTAATTCAGCCGTTATGGGAATTTAGGAAAATTAACATTAGAATTATTGAACGTTAGAATACGTTACGAACGTTAGAATATCTGGGTTCATTCAAAGCCTTATGGGTTCATTGAATTCAACATGGAATTTTAGAACCTTACATTGTTGCTGAAGGGCTGGTCCGGCCCATGTCTTTGTATTGTGTTTGTCCTCGTCTCGCTAAACCTGAATGGGCCAGATTCAGTTTGACACAGATCATTAAGCCCAATCCCTGTGTTCTTACACGCCATAGATACCTCAGGGATTTGAGTTGTCGGTGTCATTATTATTTTTTTCTGTTTAAGATTAAGATTTGTCAGAACAAATTTTAACCTGCCGAACCCCCCTGGTGAACCTTATAGTACAGTACGCTGTGTTTGGAAAATAGGGTACCGCTGGATTTTCAAATTTTTGCATATTTTGCTAATATAGAGTCTAAGGAACAAGAAGTCTTCAAATTTTCACGATCCATCTTTAGTGTTTTTTTCTGTATGTTTTAAAATAAGCGATTATATCTAGTCCGAAAAGTGATTTTCACATTTTATTCTAATTTTTTGACAATTAATTCCACTTTTTGCACACAAAACCCCCAGATAAAGTAGAAAGGTTGTTGGTTCTAAAACAATATCCATAGTTTTCAAACTTTGAGTGTCTGAAAAGTAAAAACACCTCCACCCTTGTTGCCTATGTCAAAAACGATGTCTTAATCTTTGCTTTTCTTGATGCTTTCCTTGACCTGCCATGTCATTCTATTGTCTACCTTAAGATAAATTTGTCTTGGAAATAATCTATAATAGTACAGGCAACACAGTACACCATTACGTGTCATAGGCATGGGTAGTTGAGTAACAGTAGGCAAAATTAACAAACAAAAGAATATAAGGTACAAACAAACAGACAAACCACGGATGGCCCTCTCACAGCCTGAACTAATACAAAAAACAAATAACTCAAGGGAAAACATTGCTCAGACACTAAACCTTGTGCATTTGCTCTCTTTAAAAGCAACGGGTTATCCACAGCCAACAGGCCGGGCGTGCGAGAGAAGCAATGAAGTCTTAGAATTAAGAATAAAGCCATGTTCTTCCAACAACAACCACAAACACCCATGCGCCAAAAAATTCAAATGACCGGCATTGTTCTCCCAGAGAGGAAGCTACGTATATGATCACCACCCACGGGTGGGCGTGTGCGCCAGCGCTGCATGTCAGCCTTTCCACATACACACCTGGCTTTAAAGGAACCATATGTAAGATTGTGGCCAAAACTGGTACTGCAATCACTTTCAAAATACTGAAGAGCGGTGTATCCCCTCCCCCTCCCCCTGACTCGAGGTTGCACACACGGATGGCGAAACACTACTGACTTCGTGATTAGTAGATAGATGGAGGGTGGCGCATCAGTTCAAAACACAACATGACATGACAAAACACAACATCAACAACAGTTGAGGGCTGCAACTTCACTTTTTAAATGACAATATCCTGGCTGGACTACTGTTGTCAGTGATATAAGTATTTGAAATGAACATGATTTCTTAATGTCTAGTGACATATCAGGGCCATT
This sequence comes from Alosa sapidissima, assembly GCF_018492685.1. Lineage (NCBI taxonomy): Eukaryota > Metazoa > Chordata > Actinopteri > Clupeiformes > Clupeidae > Alosa > Alosa sapidissima. The sequence continues at coordinate 20,256,430 of NC_055961.1, forward strand.
TTATGATTAATTGACATATTTTTCTTACATACGGTTCCTTTAAAGTTCACCGTCCTGGTATCATACCTATCTACTGCCAAGGCCTGAAGGGGACGGGGAGAATATTTACTTCTGCTACACTGGCAGAGAACTCATGTGAAACAGACTGTGGGAGGTGGAAGGGGTTTGAATGCTGTCCGGCAGTATTATGAGTGGAACGTCTTAAGGGGGCCCACTTCCCCATACAGCCTAATCTTATAGTGTGTGCCAATTCCATCAAGACATTCCACAATTTCATACTTGGTAGACATCCATGTATCCTGGATTTTGTGGCGACCGTGAAAATGGTTCTTGCAAAAGAGTTGTTACATGTAATGTACATGTACATTATATTTAGCAGACACTTCTTGACCAAAGTCACTTACATACTGTATGTCAGCTATATTACAAGGGATCACATTTTCCCCAGAGCAACTTGGGGTTAAGTGCCTTGCTCAAGGGCATAACAGTGAAAGCCTGGAATTGAACCGACAACTTTCAGGCTACTGCACGCTAGCCCAGCTCCTTAACCACTACACTACCACTGCCCTCTAGAAAAAGATTAGGAGTGCCAGGTGGTAATATGGGTACAGTGTCAGGACCGCACACTGCAATCTCCCAGAAGAGCTACATTTATTGAGTTAAAAACATAACACAACGTTTCGACCCACCAGGGTCTTCATCAGGTAGGTCAAAACGTTGCGTTATGTGTTATGATTGCAGTGTGCGGACAACTACTCTTCTTTCCTTGATAAGCTTTTTTGTCCTGCACCTGGCCTCAGTGAGGTGGGATGTGCATACAACCACTTTGAAGAGGACTACAGTGTTAGGACCACCATGCCTACGATATGCCACAGCCTCTTTTAAGTGTCTCCTAGCACCATCATAGACAGAAGTCAGGTACTCTTGATGTTGCACCACCCAATCAGTCGGTGGACTGTCCCTGTGGTCACCTCCAGTATTTCCAAGTAGGTGGTCGACTGGTAACTGTGGCTTCTGACCGAACATCAGCTCGTATGGGGAGTGCTGTGTGGACACGGTGGTATTATAGGCGAATAGGAGCTGAGGGAGCAACTGGGGCCATTTACGCTTCTTTTCAGGGGGTAAGGTCCTGAGCAAGTCATGAAGTGTCCTGTTGAAATGTTCACATTGACCATTCCCCTCTGGATGATAAGTGGTGGTTCTAGTCTTTGTTATGATGTATGTGTCACACAGGTGCTTCAACAGCTCCCCCTCAAAGCTGCACCCCTGATCAGAGTGGATTCTCCTTGGCACGCCATACACATAGAACTATCTCTCAGTTAGAAACTTAGCTACGGTGGAAGCTCTCTGATCAGGGGTGAGAAAGGCCTGGGTAAACTTTGAGAAAACATTTGTGACATTCTCTTGTCCTGTGCTAGCCCAATCCAAGAGAGTAAAGTCAATGGAGATTATCTACAAAGGCTTAGTGGCTAACATATTTCCCAAGAAGGTTCTGGCTTGGGTTGTCTTGCTTTAGCAACCACACAGTGCCACACTCAGAACACCACTTTTGCACCTCATGCCACATCTGGGGCCAGTAGCACCTCTGTCATATCAAATCTGTGGTCCACCCCCAGATGGCCGTAGTTGTTGTGTAGGCTAGTGAGCACTTCAACTCAACACCTTTGGCAGTAAAAGCTGCAGCACTGGATCCCTGGAAGGAGGAGCCTGGATCGCTCGGTACAAGGTCCCATCCACTTCCTGTATCTGGGACCACTGCTTTATTAACTGGATACAAGGATACAAGGAAGTTTATTGTCACATGCATATAGTTACTGGAAGTAAGAAATGCAGTGAAATTATGTCTGGTGTCAGCCTATTTGTGCATTTATGGGGGGGGGGGGGGTAAAAAGTGCAATAGAAGAGGGGTTTAGTAGATTAAGTGGCAAGGGCTGCATAAGAAAGGTGGGGGAGGATTGGGATTGGGGTGGGGGCACCAACAAGGAGCACCCAAGAGCAACAGGGGCAAGGAAAAACTTACCTAGGAAGAAACCTTGGGCAGATCCACGGCTCAAGGGGCTAACCCAACTGCCAGGGGTCTTGGTGTGTGTGTTGGGGGGATGACAGGGGAGATGGGATAGTGTGCTGTGTATGTGGGGAGAGGGCAGTGTGCAATATGTGTGTTGGAGAAGCTTCCTCATGAGACAATGTGCTGTGTATGGGGGGGGGGGGGCAGTGTGCAGCAAGTATGTAGAGGAGGCTTACTGTAGCAAGCAGTGTGCTGTATGTATGTGAGGTGATGACAGTGATGATGTAAGTGTGTGTGTGTGTGTGTGTGTGTTGGGGATGGGGATGTGCAAAAGTTGGAGAAAGTCAGATATGTGTGTGTGTGTGTGTGTGTATGTGTGTGTGTGTGTGTGTTTTGACGTGTGATGAAATAAGAAAATAAATAAAAGGTCTGTAGCATAAGGAGAGAGATGTAAAAGTGCTAAAAGTCATGTAGGTGTGTGTGTGTGTGTGGGGGGGGGGGGGGGGGGGGGGGGGTCATGAGTGCTGAGGAGTGAATGAGTGCAAATTCAGTATAGTGTGAATTCTTGGATAGGTGCACTCGAGGCTTGCATGTTGGCTATGGCAAGCGGCAGGGGGACGTCCAGGCCGTGTGACACAGATCGCAAAGTGTTAGTGGGGCTTGTGGGAAGCCTAGAAAGGGTATTGGCATTGCGATTGCGATGGTCCATTTTTTTCTGTGATTGCCCACTTGACTGCAAGGAGTTTGAGTTTCATGGCACTATAATTTGATATGTTCCTCTCACTTGGCCACAAGCCCCGGCTAGCAAAGGCTATTGGTCGCTGTAACCCATCCTTCTCCTGTGACAGAACTGCCCCCAATCCTGCATGGCTTGTATCCGTCTAAGATAAAGGGATGACTGAAATCGGCATAACCTAGGACTGGCGCTTGAACAAGCCATTCTTTTAAGGCTCTGAATCCAGAAAAAGTTCTGAAGGCCAACCTGAACCTGACTACATTCAATGTTAACTATCCAATATTCAGATGTTTGTAATTGAAATGTATGCAAATTAGTGAATAATTATTATATATACTTTTTTGATCCTGTGAGGGAAAAATTAATGAGATATTGTTAAATTACATGCATAAACATATATTTTCAGAAAACTTGTAATCCAAATAAATATTGTATCTACATAAATAATCAACTAGTAAAGTTTCATAAGAATATCAAGGAGTTAAATTTTTTACCCTATTCACCCATTTTATGTTGCCTATGGAGGCCAGTTTTAGGCCGCAAATGCTAATTAGCAGGTTTAAAACTAAAAAATCAGCTAAGTAAATATGATATTCAGAATCAGCACCCAAAAATTAGGCAGAATACCCTCTTTACCAGTGTTTTCTCACATTTGACCCCCAAGTGATAGTAGTCCCAGTCTTAATTATGCATTATAAATGATGATGTCATCTAAGTGTGAAAATGGATCGTGGAAATTTGAAGACAAAATCCAACGGAATTACACAAAACACCGTACTATTAAGGGAGGAGTTGACACGCTTTGACTTGACATAAACCTTGAAGTAGCAACCTGTAGGCCTACTGTATTTAGTGTAAACACTCTCATTTGGTTACAATCAGTCTCTCGTTCAGAGGTTTAGGTCATGAGGTTTACTTGCCATGTCTATGCCCTAACAGATTTGCTCACCAAGAGGATGTAGTGTAGAAGAAAAAAGTGTAAAGTGTCTATTAATTTACTCTCAAGTAATGATCATACTAGTGGGATCCTTGGCAACCGCTCTTTATAATGGGGTTATTAATGTGAATACAGTCAAAACAGATTTGCAAATTGTGATGAAATTAGCAAATTTTCTGTATGAATTATGCTGCCATGGTTTATAGCCATGACATCACAAATCAGCAGTGCCAGTCCTTCTCGCCTCCACCAGGTGGAGTAAAACTCAATACTATGTCTGTGGTTGCTGTCGACCCATGCTGGACACGAGCCACAGGCTCTCACACCCAGTCATTCGAAACAGCCTGGATGTCCTTTTGGTAGGTGTGTCTGTCCCAGGCTGAGGCTAGAAGATGAGAGGGAGAAGGATTTACAAAAAACATGGAAGATAAGTTGAGAGACTATATTCCTTTATTTGGTTAAGGGACACCATAGGTTAAGCAGGGACGTAGTTTGAAGGTATGGCTATGTATTTCAGCTTTGAATTGCACCATGAATGTACCTAACTGTGAAGTTGGAATTCAGTTACAACCTAGAGACTTACCTCTTTCCCTGCAGTGAAATGTGGTCGTAACAGTTTAGTCGCAGACCATAATCAGATAAGTTTTTAGATGATTCACTGCCTTTGGTGCATCTAAGCAAGACACTCAAAGTGAAGAATTCCCGGTAATTTTTGTCCCCATTCTGCTGAAGTTGGGCTTTTTTCAGTCCCCCTGACTTGTTTAAATAAACAGCTGACAACATGCGTCAGCACACTGTCTGAGGTCAGCAGCCAGAGCAGGTGCAGCACCTGCCCGATGAGTCATACTTATTCAGTATGCGGGACTTGACCAAGCTATTCAGAGCACAGGTATGTGCTGCTCAGTTCCTCCTCGGAGCCGAGTGAGACCTCAAGAGCACAGGGCTTAAAGTGTCCAGGCACTGTGCCTGAATTTAGGCATGGGCCGGTACGTTTAAGATTTGAAAATAGGCAATTAGACTACAGTTTGTATGACGTCCTCATAAATGTCTGATAACTTCAGGCACAGGAATGTTCCTGGCTTTAAGCCCTGCGAGCAAAGGTAGCCTACTGACACGGTGCCTCTTCAATACACTATAACAACCGTAATGGGTAGTTACAGGACGGGTCTAAAGCCAGTAGGGGCACCGCTGGGGGGGTTAGGACGATTCTAAGGGCACAGCATTGACAGGGGGCCCCCAGAGAGAGGGGGGGGGGATGTTGAGAATTATTGTCTGTCATAGGGCCCACATTTTCTAGCAGCGCCCTTGCCAGTAGCTAACCTCAAACAAGGTCTTTACACAAGTCGTTCTTGGCCATGAGAACTAGTTTCAGGGTGGGAGAATGAAGTGGCCCAAGACAGTAGTGGCTCCCAGGTCTACTCTGTAAGTCTCCACTCTTTTCCTGCCCTTAGCCACTTAGACTGGACTCATCATTAGTAGCAAAATGTTACACATAAAGAAACATAGCATTGCATAGCAACACACAAACACAAACGTGCACACACACACACACACAAATGTGCATTAATCAACACACAAAAGTCAGTCCACTGATCTCTGAGACCCTACAAGCAGGAGAGCACCACAGGAGCAGTCATAATAAAGGCGATTGATACAGTAACATTCCAGACAGAAGATTAACAGAGACTTTCAGGAGCCAGAATCCTGATACACAGCAAGGGCTCACAATATGCAAGGGCTAAGCTGAGACGGATAGGCACACATCGTAATAAATTCGAAAAGACTGTTGGGCTTTGCCTTTGGTGCTTGTTCAAGGTTGCATGTCGCTGGCCAGTCTTGTGGCTGTTTAGAGCCGCTTTATGGCACAAGATGGAACACAGACACCCAGGGCAGAGAGACAGCTCAGCATCTGGCCTTACATTTATTCCGTGACCTTGACTGAAAGACAGAAGATCGAAATGAGAGAAAAGAATGAAGTAGAGATGGTGAGAGGCAAGGGGAAGGATTGAGAAGAGAACACGAGAGCAAGAAAGAGAGGAGAAAAGGTAGATGCTTCACAATTCATTATCTCATTCATCTGGCTAGTTGAGATTGATGCACAGGTTTTGGCATTACTCACACCATACTGCTGGTGCGGGTGACACTCGAGTCATGCGGGCGTCAGGAAGGACTGTGTATGGGCAGGTAGGAGGTGTGTGCATTAGAACTGCCATATGGCACCTCACTGATCCTCTTTTGTGTGTCCATGTCACCCTCTAAGATATGATCATTTCCTCCCGTGATTGATTAGGTTCTGTAATCGGTGGGAAAGGAAGGCAGAGAGATTCTATGTTTTGTGCAGAAATTTATTATATTTGCCTCTCCCATAAATTGTGTGTGTGTGTATGCATATGAATTAGAGTGGAGGTGTGTTTTGTGTGTGTGTGTGTGTGTGTGTGTGTGTCTGCTGCAGTAAGTCAGTGAATGCAGGGGAACTCATCTCTCTCTCTCTCTCTCTCTCTCTCTCTCTCTCTCTCTCTCTTCCTCTTGTTCTGCTTTGTAGAGCACATACTCCTATATCTCTGTGTCTGTGTGTGTCTGTGTGTGTGTGTGTGTGTGTGTGTGTGTGTGTGTGTGTGTGTGTGTGTGTGTGTGTGTCTGTGTCTGTGCGTTCTTACAAGCACTGCCTGGACATAAGACCTGTGATAGAGAAAAATTGCAGCAGCACTGGGAAGCCTTCCAGGAAAAGACGAGAAAGAGACTCTTCAGCTGTGAGAGGAGAGAGAGAGAGAGAGAGAGAGAGAGAGAGAGAGAGGGAGAGAGAGTGCTGCAGGACCGTGCCCCAGCCTGAAAAGTTTGCTCACAACTGCACCACTGCAGCCTCGCTCCACCCGTGGCCAAAACGACACTCACAACTGCACCACTGCAGTCTCCTCCACGCTGCCAAAAGTCAAAACAGTAAAAGCATCCCAGCCCCACAACCTCACTGTCCCACACAAGCATATTACACAGTGTAACATCCATTAATATTTTATCATTTTTCTGTATGATAGCAAGTATGAGTGTTTAGTTACTGTGACTAGGCTACCTGATTTCTTGACAGAAATACATACATGAATGGTCTGTTAGTTTTATAGGTGTATGACATTTGAATGACTAAAAATCATAACGTTCTATTTAACTAATCTTTAAACACAGATATCTTCAGTCTCAACTTCAATTTCATGTTTCCTGACAGTTATTCTGGTTTCAGTTGCTCATTTATGCATTAAAATACATTCATACACTATGGCATATAGTTAAAATTCAAATTCAAATGTATTTATATAGCACATTATCATACACAATGTGACATCTTTACAACATTACCTCAATAGATTGAGGACTTTCACTACATGCTGCAAATAAATGTCAAACCAAGATTACAAGTAGCCTATAACAAATCACAAAAATACCCTTGAATGATAGTTATTATAGTGCATTATATTTCATGTTAATTGTCAAAAGCTGATTACATCAGCTGTAATCAAAAGATCAAACTGACCAGATGTGACCTATACCCCCCCCCCCCCCCACACACACACACACCAAAACCTCTTTCCATAAATAGAACATGAACCTAGAGGAACCAATCATAAATAAGATATCAGCAATATAACCATATTTGCAAGAGAAGCAAAATGTGTTGAATGGTGACTAGCAGTGGCCAGCCACCCAGAGCTGACCGAGAGAAAAAGTTTTCCAGACGTGGCTTCTTACCTCCCCTCTCCTTCTCAACTCCATCAAGAAGTCCTAGAAACAAGGAAAACACAAGAAGAGGGAAAAAAAGTCGGAGAAAAAAAGAAAAACTAGGCGTCAATGAATGACAAAGGGTAAAGTCATAATGAAGCGATCGACTGCAGTCCAGCAGAGAAGAAAAGCAAGTGACAAAAAGGGACAGAAGAAGAAGAATTCAGGTGACATGGAGGGAAGTGTGAGTGAGAAAGCACGTCCCCGGATATAGCTTTTCTTTCATGTGCACTGCAACCCGTTTCCATGAGGAGATTCTTCAACCCCCCCCCCCCCCCCCCTCTCTCTGATATCTGTTCTTTTGACCTATTTCATCTGAGAGTCCGTATTTCAACAGTATTCAGGTCGTGTCAGGATCGAATGAACAAATCCAAATCCCTGCCACACCTTCCCTCTCCTCTCCTCTCCTCTCCTCTCTTTGACTACACAGGTGAGACAACCCGTTTCCATAGACTAAAAACACACACACACACACACACACACACACTGCTTCTTTTGCAGTTTTGGCTTAATGATTCGTTGCAGAGGCACAAGGAGTTTAACAGACATGGTTTAATACACAGACCCCTGTTACTGTAGGCATCAGCTCTGTTTCACTTAATGCAACCACACACACACACACACACACACACACACGCCATTCAACCATTTATGGGCAGGTACGTTTCCCAACCCCAACCCAACTCACTTATCTATTTCCATGTCACTCTACTCCTCCTGCCTCCCTGCCTCTTTCACTCTGGCCTTCTGGGAAGCTTCTTCTGCAGTTTTGGCTTAATGATTCGTTGCAGAGGCACAAGGAGTTTAACAGACAGGGTTTAATACACAGACCCCTGTTACTGTAGACGTCAGCTCTGTTTCACTTAATGCTACCACACACACACACACACACACAGACACACACACACACACACACACACACACACACACACACACACACACACACACACACACTGCTTCTTCTGCAGTTTTGGCTTAATGATTCGTCGGGTCCTGGGAACTGAGGCTAGATGACTCAACAGATACTGTATGTAATAGCTGATCTCTCTTCCTCTCTCACCTTGTGTGTATATGTGTTTAGGATACAGTATATTTCACAGTAAATAAAGTAATTACATACATTCACGTTTACTATTCACTTGCACTTGTGTGCACATACACACATGTACACACACACACACACACATGCATGCACTCACACACCAACACATACAAACACTCTCTCACACACACACACACACACACACACACACACACACACACACACACACACACACACACACACACGCACACACACACACACGTGTGTCCATTAGGTCGTCTCCAGGTGCAGATTGCCCTGACTCAGTAAAATCGGACACTCTGCAATAGGAAGGGAAAGGAGGATCCCACCCCTCCCCCACCTCCCCTCGTACCATTCTATCAATAACACCCTGAGAAAATGAGAGAGCGAGGGAGAGAGAGAGCGAGGGAGAGAGAGAAATGCAGAGTCATAAGAAACTCAACTCTGTCAATCCATCATGAGAAGAGAATGATAGAAGCACTGCCAGAGAGAGAGAGAGAGAGAAAAAGAGAGAGAGGAGAAAAAAGGGGGGGGGAAGAGAGATAGAGAGAGAGAGGGGAGAGGTAGCCTTCAAAGTCACAGTCACTTTGCAGGTGATTGCACCTGCTAACAAATGCTACCTCTTACATCCTCATAAAAATCCCCCACTGTGGCTGTTTGCTACTGCCAACTGTTTATTTACACTGTATGATTCTGTCCTCTACCTCCCTCGTGATCGCCCGTACACTGAACACTAGTGGGATGTTATAGCCTCACACTGCAAACGTCACCCCACAGGACTGTGCCGTACACATGTCCCGTCTGTAGGCGGTGACTCGGGCGGGTGTAAACTGTGTTAAAAAAAAAAACCTCACAAGGTCCCAATGGGGTGCCCTCCCCACTGCCTGCCTCAAACCTGCATTGCAGAACTTCCTCTTGAGCCCCAGTAACACTGGCTGACAAAACTGCCTGAGTCTGCAAACGCACCTCTGAGAGATAGAGGGAGGGAGGGGGAGAGAGAGAGAGAGAGGGAGAGTGAGAGAGGACGAGAGAGAGGAATAGGGGAGGGAGGGAGGGATAGGCAGAGCAGAGGAGCATAGAAAAGTTGAGTGAGAGCCAGATTCTGGCTTTTCTGTGAGAGAGAGAGAGTGAGAAAGAGAGAGAGAGACGCTACGGTAGCCTCTTGCCTGCTGCTACTGCTGGGAGGAGCCGGTTGGACTCATCCCATCCATGAGCCCAGGAGCCATCAGGTCTGCGGCTGACATCCTCTGCCGTCCGCAGCGCTCCGTCCAGGAACACACGCACGCACGCACGCACGCACACACGCACGCACGCACGCACGCACGCACGCACGCACACAGAGATAGAGACACAGGGAGAGGGAACGTCTCGGAGTGGAGCGGAGCGGAGCACTGGCTGGTCTTTCCCTGGATACCGTCTGACTGCCCTCTCTCCTTCAGCCGGCTGACTGCCCTCTCTCCTTCAGCCTGCTGACTGCCCTCTGCCTGCCTCACCTGCGCAGTGAAAAAGGTACACACACACTCACTCACACACAAACACACACACACACACACACACACGCACGCACACACACACACACACACACACACACACAAGCACACCCATGCGCCAGCACACACTCATACACATATGCATAAACTCACACACACACGGCGCACACACTCATACACATAAACTCACACACACACACAGAGTCAGACTAACACATACAGTGTGTTCTGGTGTTCTGTCTACGTCTTTGCACAGGCTCGGCATACTGATCAGAAAGAGTCCTCTCTCTGGAGCTCTAGCTCTATATAGTTGGTGTGGTAGCATTTAGTTTAACTGATAAGCTTCTCTCTCTCTCTCTCTCTCTCTCTCTCTCTCATCCGTGTCCTGCTCCTCCATCAGATCACCCACCATCCACCCTTCCACTAACTTCTACCTTCTCCCCCCTGACAGGGCTGTTGTAAGGGGTCAGAAGCTAGCCAGACGGAATCAGGCCAGACGGAACCTGGTCCACTACCAGAGCCAGACGGAACACGGAACACACACAGGCATCACAAAGGCTCTGGCAGCGCCTCTCGCTTGGAACTTTCAGCGTCACAACTCTTATTGCGAAAAAGGGAATTGGGACCAAACGCTACCAGCGACAGAGCCTGGTGTGGAAAGTCCAGCCGAAGCGGTACAGGACGTGGACGCAGACACGCAGCCATGGAGGCCAGGAGTACCGGTGTCCAGCCCCGGAGCACGCTGTTCTCAACCCGCCTGAAGACCAGTCTGCTAGTCACACTTATCCTGGGTAAGACTTGATGTCACCACTCACTGGATCTCACTCATCCACTTCCACTGTCCCAAGTTGATAAGTAGATTTTACTGTGCATTCTCTCTCTCTCTCTCTCTCTCTCTCTCTCTCTCTCTCTCTCTCTCTATATATATATATATATGTGTCTTTCTCTCTCTCACTATCTCTCTCTCTCATTTTCTGTTGTGGTTTGTACCTTCTCATGTACACTTCTGACACAAACACACAGACACACAGACACAGGTACACACACACACACACACACACA